>NC_056741.1:1282720727-1282778227 GCF_019279795.1 Protopterus annectens | reverse complement strand
TGACTGAAGTTTCATTCAAATATAGGTGAAGCATGGATTGAACACATAACCCTTTTGAGTTTGCTGCTGGCAAAAAAGTGATGCATTGGTAAAAGCCTGCAAAAAATTCAGTGAATCAGTGAGTGAGATATTACAGGCAGATCAATATCTTTTTCTGAAGAACCAATGACAATATTGCAATCTTTTGGCAGCCAATAGATGTCTCTAACATATAAACAATTTATTGATCCCATAATCCTTTATTTGGGCATTCTTCCGCGATAACTCCCTGGGAAGCTAGACATTACAAGGCCTTCTATGTGCTCCTGAATAAGATGATAATTACTGGAATGACAGAACAAAAGCATTACAAATGTGAACATTATACAGATGTGGTTCAGTTCTGCTTTGAGCAGATGTAAAGAAATGTGAAATTGTCAAACAAGATTTTATTCTGTTCAGTGAGACTAACATTAATTTATTGTGCATGGCAAAAGGGAAAATAAATAGTGTAGCTACCAATGCTCCTTGGATAAAATTGGAGTGTAAGTCTTAATCTTTTTCCTTTCCATTGGCAAAATTAGGAATAGCAATACAACTACATAAGGAGATACTCAGTAAAGGCAGAACATAGAAGTGGGCAGAAACTGTGAAACAACTTTCTGCAAAGCAAAGTAACTGCTCCCGTCTGACCATCACCCCTCAGTTACCACTAATTCTATCATATACCCTGTCTTACAACAGTTGTTTCTGTGGGTCGGTGCTTTTTTCCTTGTCAATAAGTGTAGAATAGATCATGAATTTGGTTCATGACCACTGAATTCAGCAGAATACTGCTATTCTGTAAAAGATGAGAAGGTATTCATCATTGTTCATGTTGTTAATTCTATGCATTTGTATACACCTATTGACTTATAATAAAGAAATATTATTGGCTTTCATTATCAAATTGTAACCCTTCTAATATAATTCTAACTTTATAACTTGTCTGCAATATTGTAGTCTTGTTATTTCCTGACAGGGCGTGAACACTGTACATATTACAAGATAACATCCTTTTACTGTGATGCAGATGGACAATTCTGGCTTTCTCAGGAAAGCAACACTGACAGAGGTTGATAAGATTAGGGAGGGAATGAGGGGAAGAAAAAAAGGAAGGAAAATAAAAGAGGAATTATAAAACCTTATGAATAGTGAATAAATTCATGAAAAGATGAGATAATAGCAGTTTACCCATGTAATGTAAGTGTTATGAGCAATCCAATGAAAATGTGGTGAGGGCACACCAGACTGATGTGTTTTACCGTATGCACTTTTACATGGATGATGGTTCATTAGAAACTAACAAAACCTTGTTCCTCAAATGACTTCTTCCAAAGAAAATCAGTGAAAAGGATTTCAGTTGCATTCCTGAGAAGCACCACATATCACAAACTGAGTATACACTGACCTTGAAATTAAATTATGGCACTAAAAAGTAAGAAAAAAAAAAAGGTTTTGATATTGGTAAACATGTAGCACATTCCATAGATAACAGGATCTGAAGCATCTGTAGTACTTCAAAAAGTAACTGACTATATGGATATATAATCATGGGATGAGATCACAGCTGGATACATTGCATGCTGAAAAACAAGTAACAGGAAAGAAAAAAAAGATAAATGAAAAACAAAAACAAAAAAACCCGTAAATATATGTGTAAGACACTGAGTTCAAGGAAGATACAGTAGACTCAGTATTTACATGCGTATAACAAAGAATATTAGAATTACTCAAGAATAATTGTTGTACACAGGAAAAGAGAGCACTTGCATATTATGAAGTAAACAGAAGTAATTCAGAATACCTAGGCAGTAATAAAATGTATAACTAGCAAATGGCAAATCATGTCAAAATGAAAAATTACTGGAAAAATACATATAGCCAGTTCATTAAAAAAAGCAGAACACATTAGAGACAGAAAACACACACACACACACACACACACACACACACACACACACACACACACACACACACACACACACACACACACACACGCACACACGCACGCACGTACACACACACACACACACACACACACACACACACACACACACACACACACACACGTACACTCTCAGTCATGATGCACACATTATAATAATTATACTATCATGCATCATAGTTAGGGAAATATAGAGAATAAAGACTGAAGAACTTACATAACGAGAAAAATCTCAATATTTTATAATACAGCATACAGAAAAATGCATAGTGGTAATATGGGCTGTTACGTAAGTAAAAACAAAACAGATCACTGTAAAACATATTTGGTAAAGCAATAGGCACACTGTAAACAGTAACAATTCTATTGTGATCAGTATCACAAAACAAAGAAATCCTACACACACACACACACACACGCACACAATCCAGGTAGAACAGAGAGGCACCAAAATTGCTAATCAGATCCCACAGATCCCATGAAACTAAACCACAGACATAATTAAAAATAGGAAACATTCTCTTAATTCAATTACAAAGCTGTAGAAATGGATCTACAATGAATGATGACTTTTCATTGACTTGACATTTAATTATTTGACCCTAAAACAGCTAAAACCTTAGGAGGTCACAAGTCAAACAGTAACACAGTTATTGTTAAGGTCACAAAACTATTTTTTTACAGGGGGATGCCTTCCACATCCCCAAGCTATATATTTATATGTATATGTATACACACCCACACACACACACACACACACACACACACACACACACACACACACACACACACACACACACGCACACATCTATCTGTCTATCATGGAAGGTAGAAAAGTCAAAAGAGAGAATCACAAATGGTGATACAAAAAAGAGAGACTCATGAAAAACTGAATGACTCATAAGAATGAATCACAAAACACTGCATACGTCTCTCCCACTAAAAAAGCCTAAAAAATCCCTATATCATAGATACAGAAATGAGATCAAGTGTCGTCTTGGTAGTGATACTGTTAGGGAAAGGGGTTTTAGCAAAGTAATGTGCAGGGTTAGAGTTAGTGGCGGGGGTTGGTTTACGGTTAGGGTTAGCACACATGATTAAGGTGGGCAGGGTGGTGAATCAATACAAATGACTTACTAGGCAAACATAGTGTTTTACATCTTATTAGTAAGTATTTTAACAGAAAATTTGGAGTTATTGTGCCATCTGCGTGAGCACTGTAGTTTAGACAGGGAAGGTCAGAGAGAACTATAGCTGGCAAAGCACTGAAGGATAGACACAAGCCTTCTCAAAATCATTTATATAAGAATAACGAGAGTGGGAATGATTTTAGTACTGCACCAGCTTTATTCTTTTGGTGTGCCTTTATATTTTCTATAATTAAATCAAGGGTGTATCATTTCAGAACAAATTGCTGTATCATATTCCACGATTAATATTATTAAATATTTCTGTACTATAATTAGAATCTGTGCTAACCTTGATACAATACTCTGTAGCATTGTAGTAGGCCCTGATAATATATATATATATATATATATATATATATATATATATATATATATATATATATATATATATATATATATATATATATATACACACAGTGCAAAAGTGTACAAGCAATCAGTCTTAGTCACACACTGCTTACTCTTCTGGTGTTCAGTTATATGATTCATAGAAAATGATCAGGTGCCAAATGTCAGTATACAAAGGAATATCTGCTTTTATGAAAAGTGCAGAAGACCACACAGTACACATGCATACTGAACCCGACCAAGCTACAGACATTCAGGCTATGCAGGTGCACAGGACCACACAGTACACACTGCTTACTGCATTCACCATACTACAGACAGTCTCAAGCTCTGCAGATGCAAAAGACCACACAGTGCACAATGTATATTGCACCTAAATTGCATGCACACAAGACAACATAGTACACAAAGTGTACTGCAACCAAACTTACTACAGGCATTCTCAGGTGCACAATGAATACTTCACCCAGCCATTCTGCAAACATTCAGGCTCTGCAGGTGCACAGGATCACATAGTACACAACAGATAGTGCACTCAACCATATTACAGACATTCTCAGGTTCTGCAGGTGCACAAGACCACACAATACACAATGCATAGTGCATGCAACCATATTACAGACATTCCCAGGCTCCACAGGGGCACAAGACCACACAGTACACAGTGTATACAACATGCACCATACTACAGGCATTCTCAAGCTCTGCACGTGCACAAGACCACACAGTACACAATATGTACTACATCCAACATTTTACAGACATCCTCAGGCTCTGCAGGTGGACAAGACCACACAGAACACAATGTGCATGACAGCCAACCATACTACAGTCATTCTCAAACTCTGCAGGTGCACAAGACCACACAGTGCACAATGTGTACTGCATCCATCATACTACAGACAGTCCCAGGCTCTGCAGGTGCACAAGACTACACATTAAACAGTGTGTACTGCATCCACCATACCACAGACATTCTCAGGCTCTGCAGGTGCACAGGACCACACAGTACACAATGCATACTGCATCCAACCATACCACAGAAATTCTCAGGGTCTGCAGGTGCACAACACCGCACAGTGCGCTGTGTGTACTGCAACCACCATACCACAGGCATTCGCAGCCTCTGCATGTGGGCAAGACCACACGGTACACAATGCATACTGCACCCAACCATACTAAAGACATTCTAAGGCTTTGCAGGTGCACAAGACCACACAGTACACAATGTGTTGTACTGTATCCACCACACTACAGACATTCTTAGGCTCTGCAGGTGCACAGGACCATGCAGTATATCATGCATACTGCACTCGACCATACTACAGACATTCCTAGGCTCTGCAGGTGCACAGGACAACACAGTGCATAATGGGCACTGCACTCAACCATACTACAGACATTCTCAGGTTCTGCAGGTACAGAAGGCTACACAGTACAAAATACATATTGCACCCAACTTGCAGGCACACAAGACAAGACAGTACACAGGGCCTACTGCAAGCAAGAATACTACAGGCATTCTCAGGCTCTGCAGGTGCACAAGACCACACAGTACACAATGCATACTGCAGCTGACCATACTACAGATGTTCAGGCTCTGCAGGTGCACAGGATCACACAGTGCACACTGTGTACTGCATCCACCATACTACAGATATTCTCAGGCACTGCAGGTGCATAAGACCACACAGTACACACTGCATACTTCACCCAACCATACTACAGACATTCTCAGGTTCTGCAGGTGCAGAAGACCACACAGTACACAATGTATACTGCATCCACCATACTACAGACATTCTTAGGCTCTGCAGGTGCACAGGACCACACAGTGCACAATGCATATTGCACCCAGCCATACAACAGACATTCTCAGGGTCTGCAGGTGTACAAGACCACACAGTACACAATGCATACAGAACCCAACCATACTACAGACATTCAGGCTCTGCAGGTGCATAAGACCACACAGCACTCAGCGTTTACTGCATCCACCATACTACAGGCATTCTCAGGCTCTGCAGGTGGACAAGACCACACAGTACACACTGCTTACTGCATCCACCTTTCTACAGGTATTCTCAGGTTCTGCAGGTACAGAAGACCACACAGTACACTATGCATATTGCAACCAACTTGCAGGCACACAAGACAACACAGTACACAATGCATACTCTACCCAACCATACTACAAGAATTCTCAGGCTCTGCAGGAGCCCAAAACCATACAGTACACAATGCTTACTGCACCTAACCATACTACAGACAGTCTCAGGCTCTGCAGGTGCACAAGACCACACAGTACACAATACATACTGCACCCAACCATAAAACAAAAATTCTCAGGCTCTGCAGGTGCAGAAGACCACACAGTACACAATGTGTACTGCATCCACCATACTACAGACATTCTCGGGCTCTGCAGGTGCACAGGACCACACAGGACACAATGCGTACTGCAACCATCCATACTGCAGACATTCTCAGGGTCTGCAGGTGGACAAGACCACACAGCAAACAATGCATACAGAACCCAACCATACTACAGACATTCAGGCTCTGCAGGTGCACAGGACAATACAGTACACAATGCATAGTGCACACAACCATAGTACAGACATTCTAAGGCTCTGCAGGTGCATAAGACCACACAGTATACAAGTGTGTACTGCATACACCATACTACAGGCATTCTCAAGCTCTGCAGGTGGACAACACCATACAGAACACAATGGTACTGCACCTGACCATACTACAGACATTGTCAGGTTCTGTAGATACACAGGACCACACAGTACACAGTAAGTATTGCATTGCCATACTACAGACATTCTCAGGATCTAGAGTTGCACAAGACCACATAGTAAACAATGCATACTACATCCAACCATACTACAGGCATTCTCAGGCTTTGCAGTTGCACAGGACCACACAGTACACAATGTGTACTGCACCCAACCATACTACAGACATTCTCAGGGTCTGCAGGTGCCCAAGACTACACAGTACACAGTTTGTACTGCATCCACCATACTACAGGCATTTTCAAGCTCTGCAGATGGACAAGGCCACACAGTACACAATGCACACAGAACCCAACCATACTACAGACATTCAGGCTCTGCAGGTGCACAGGACCACACAGATAGTGCACGCAACCATACAACAGACTTTCACAGGCTCTGCATGTGCACAAGAACATGCAGTACACAACATGTACTGCATACACCATATGACAGACATTCAGACTATGCAGGTGCACAAGATAACACAGTACACAGTTTGTACTGAATCCACCATACTACAGGCATTCTCAGGCTCTGCAGGTGGACAAGGCCACACAGTACACAAAGCATACAGAACCCAACCATACTACAGACATTCAGGTTCTGCAGGTACACAGGCCACACAGTATACAATGCACAATGCACACAACCCTACTACAGGCATTCTCAGGTTCTGCAGGAGCAGAAGACCACACAGTACACAATGTATATTGCACCCAACCATACTACAGACATTCTCAGGCGGCTCTGCAGGTGCACAAGACCACACAGTACACAATGCGTACTGCCTCCACCATACTACAGACATTCTCAGGCTCTGCAGGTGGACAGGACCACACAGTACACAATGCATACTGCATCTATACTACAGACTTTGCCATGGTCTGCAGGTGCAGAAGACCACACAATACACAGTTTGTACTGCATCCACCATACTACCGGCATTCTCAGGCTATGCAGGTGGACAAGAACACACAGTACACAATGCATACAGAACCTAACCATACTACAGACATTCAGGCTTTGCAGGTGCACAGGATCCCACAGTACACAGTTCATAATGCATGCAACCATACTACATACATTCTCAAGCTATGCAGGACCATAAGACCACACAGTACACAGTGTGTACTGCATCCACCATACTATGCACATCCCCAGGCTCTGTAGGTGCACAGGACCACACAGTACACGATACATACTACATCCAACCATACTACAGGCATTCTCCGGCTCTGCAGGTGCACAAGACCACACAGTACACAATGTGGACTGCATCCACCATACTACAGACAGTCCCAGGCTCTGCAGGTGCACAAGACTACACATTAAACAGTGTGTACTGCATCCATCATACCACAGACATTCTCGGGCTCTGCAGGTGCACAAGACCAGACAGTACACAATGCTTACTGCATCCACCTTTCTACAGGTATTCTCAGGTTCTGCAGGTACAGAAGACCACACAGTACACTATGCATATTGCAACCAACTTGCAGGCACACAAGACAACACAGTACACAATGCATACTCTACCCAACCATACTACAAGAATTCTCAGGCTCTGCAGGAGCCCAAAACCATACAGTACACAATGCGTACTGCACCTAACCATACTACAGACAGTCTCAGGCTGTGCAGGTGCACAAGACCACACAGTACACAATACATACTGCACCCAACCATAAAACAAAAATTCTCAGGCTCTGCAGGTGTGCAGAAGACCACACAGTACACAATGTGTACTGCATCCACCATACTACAGACATTCTCGGGCTCTGCATGTGCACAGGACCACACAGGACACAATGCGTACTGCAACCATCCATACTGCAGACATTCTCAGGGTCTGCAGGTGGACAAGACCACACAGCAAACAATGCATACAGAACCCAACCATACTACAGACATTCAGGCTCTGCAGGTGCACAGGACAATACAGTACACAATGCATAGTGCACACAATCATAGTACAGATATTCTAAGGCTCTGCAGGTGCATAAGACCACACAGTATACAAGTGTGTACTGCATACACCATACTACAGGCATTCTCAAGCTCTGCAGGTGGACAACACCATACAGAACACAATGGTACTGCACCTGACCATACTACAGACATCAGGTTCTGTAGGTACACAGGACCACACAGTACACAGTAAGTATTGCATCTGCCATACTACAGACATTCTCAGGATCTAGAGTTGCACAAGACCACATAGTAAACAATGCATACTACATCCAACCATACTACAGGCATTCTCAGGCTTTGCAGGTGCACAGGACCACACAGTACACAATGCGTACTGCACCCAACCATACTACAGATATTCTCAGGGTCTGCAGGTGCCCAAGACTACACAGTACACAGTTTGTACTGCATCCACCATACTACAGGCATTGTCAAGTTCTGCAGATGGACAAGGCCACACAGTACACAATGCACACAGAACCCAACCATACTACAGACATTCAGGCTCTGCAGGTGCACAGGACCACACAGTATACAATGCATAGAGCACGCAACCATACAACAGACATTCGCAGGCTCTGCATGTGCACAAGAACATGCAGTACACAACGTGTACTGCATACACCATATGACAGACATTCAGACTATGCAGGTGCATAAGATAACACAGTACACAGTTTGTACTGAATCCACCATACTACAGGCATTCTCAGGCTCTGCAGGTGGATAAGGCCACACAATACACAATGCATACAGAACCCAACCATACTACAGACATTCAGGCTCTGCAGGTACACAGGCCACACAGTATACAATGCACAATGCACACAACCCTACTACAGGCATTCTCAGGTTCTGCAGGAGCAGTAGACCACACAGTACACAATGTATATTGCACCCAACTTGCAGGCACACACGACAACACAGTAAGCAATATGTACTGAACCAAACCATAATACAGGCATTCTTAGGCTCTGCAGATGCACAAGACCACACAGTACATATTGCATACTGCTCCCGTCCATACTACAGGCATTAAGGCTCTGCAGGTGCACAAGATCACACAGTACACAATGCGTACTGCACCCAACCATATTACAGACATTCTCAGGCATTGCAGGTGCACAAGAACACACAGTACACAATGCGTACTGCCTCCACCATACTACAGACATTCTCAGGCTCTGCAGGTGGACAGGACCACACAGTACACAATGCATACTGCATCTATACTACAGACTTTCCCATGGTCTGCAGGTGCAGAAGACCACACAATACACAGTTTGTACTGCATCCACCATACTACAGGCATTCTCAGGCTATGCAGGTGGACAAGAACACACAGTACACAATGCATACAGAACCTAACCATACTACAGACATTCAGGCTTTGCAGGTGCACAGGACCCCACAGTACACAGCTCATAATGCATGCAACCATACTACATACATTCTCAAGCTATGCAGGACCATAAGACCACACAGTACACAGTGTGCACTGCATCCACCATACTATGCACATCCCCAGGCTCTGTAGGTGCACAGGACCACACAGTACACGATACATACTACATCCAACCATACTACAGGCATTCTCCGGCTCTGCAGGTGCACAAGACCACACAGTACACAATGTGTACTGCATCCATCATACTACAGACAGTCCCAGGCTCTGCAGGTGCACAAGACCACACATTAAACAGTGTGTACTGCATCCACCATACCACAGACATTCTCAGGCTCTGCAGGTGCACAAGACCGGACAGTACACAATGCATACTGCACCCAACCATACTACAGACATTAGAAAAGAAAAACCAAAGCAGGAACAAACATCACCCCAAAGTCTTCAGCTCTTCAGCTCTTTATTAAAAGTAACTTGAGTAAAAATCTGATATCAAATAACTATCCTTTTAAGTATAGTGGCTTATTTTATTTAATTTCTATTTTATGTTATTGTACTATGTTTGTATGCTGTACCAACTAGTAGCATTGCTTGTTTAACTTACTTTATGCTGCAATGTTTAAGATAATGTATTATGTCTAATTGGAACATATTAAATAATTAAGTTGATAGGAGAAATAAGGGGGAAGTGTATTTAAGTGAATTTGAGTTGCTGTTTGTTGTCTGAAAAAGTCTAGTTACTAAACTAGATGAAAAGCGCTTAACTCTACTTGTGATTTGATATCAGTTTTTTACTCAAGTTACTTTTAATATAGAGCTGATGAGCTGAAGACTTTGGGATGCTGCTTGTTCCTGCTTTGGTTTGTCTTTTCTATAGTTTGTGGTGCCATTTGTGTTTATACTACAGACAGTCTCAGGCTCTGCAGGTGAACAGGACCACACAGTATACACTGCATAATGCATCCACCATATTACAGACATTCTCTGGTTCTGCAGGTGCAGAAGACCACACAGTAAACAATGCATATTGCACCCAACTTGCAGGCATACAAGTCAACACAGTACAGAATGCATACTGCATCCACCATACTACAGACATTCTCAGGGTCTGCAGGTGCACAAGACCACACAGTACACAATGCATATAGAACCCAACCATACTACAGACATTAAGGCTCTGTAGGTGAACAGGACTATGCAATACACAATGCGTACTACATCGACCAAATTACAGGCATTCAGTCTCTTCAGGGTACAGAAGACCACACAGTACACAATGTGTACTGCATCCACCATACCACAGACATTCTCAGGCTTTGCAGGTGCACAAGACCACACAGTACACAGTATGTGCTGCACCTGAGCATACTGTAAACATTCTCAGGATCTGCAGATGCACAAGACCACACAGTACACACTGCATACTGCACACAACCATACTACAGACTTTCTCAGGTTCTGCAGGTGCAGAAGACCACACAGTACACAATGCATATTGCACCCAACTTGCAGGCACAAAAGACAACACAGTACATAGTGCATATGGCACCCAACCATACTACAGACATTCTCAGGCTCTGCAGGTGCAAAAGACCACACAATACACAATGCGTACCGCATCCAAACATATTACAGACATTCTCAGGCTTTACAGGGGGACGACACAGTACACAATGTGTACTGCACCAAACCATACTACAGACATTCTCAGGGTCTGGAGGTACACAAGACCACACAGTACACAGGTTGTACTGCCTCTACCATACTACAGGCATTCTTAGGATCTGCAGGTGCATAAGACCACACAGTACTCAGCGTGTACTGCATCCACCATACTACAGGCATTCTCAGGCTCTGCAGGTTGACAAGACCACACAGTGCACACTGCTTACTGCATCCACCATTCTACAGGCATTCTCAGGTTCTGCAGGTGCTGAAGACCACACAGTACACTATTCATATTGCACCCAACTTGCAGGCACACAAGACAGCACAGTACACAATGAGTACTGCACCCAACCATACTACAATAATTCTCAGGCTCTGCAGGAGCCCAAAACCACACAGTACACAATGCATACTGCACCCAACCATATTACAGACATTCTCAGGCTTTGCAGGTGCACAAGACCAACAGTACACAATGTGTACTGCATCCACCATACTACAGACATTCTCAGGCTCTGCAGGTGCACAGGACCACACAGGACACAATGCGTACTGCAACTAGCCATACTGCAGACATTCTCAAGGTCTGCAGGTGGGCAAGACCACACAGTACACAATGCATACAGAACCCAACCATACTACAGGCTTTCAGGCTCTGCAGGTGCACAGGACTATACAGCACACAATGCATAGTGCACACAACCATAGTACAGACATTCTAAGGCTCTGCAGGTGCATAACACTACACAGTACACAGTGTGTTCTGCATCCACCATACTACAGGCATTCTAAGTCTCTGCAGGTGGACAAGACCATGCAGTACACAATGGTACTGCACCTGACCATACTACAGACATTGTCGGGTTCTGCAGATACACAGGACCACACAGTACACAGTGAGTACTGCATCCACCATACTACAGGCATTCTCAGGATCTACAGTTGCACAAGACCATGCAGTACACAATGCATACTACATCCAACCATATTACAGGCATTCTCAGGCTTTGCAGGTGCACAGGACCACACAGTACACAGTGCGTACTGCAACCAACCATACTACAGACATTCTCAGGGAGTGCAGGTGCACAAGTCCACACAGTACACAGTGTGTACTGCATCCACCATACTACAGGCATTCTCAGACTCTGCAGGTGGACAAGGCCACACAGTACAGAATGCACACAGAACCCAACCATACTACAGACATTCAAGCTCTGCAGGTGTACAGGACCACACAGTATACAATGTACAGTGCACACAACCATACTACAGACATTCTCAGGCTCTGCATGTGCACAAAACACGCAGTACACAATGTGTACTGCATACATCATATGACAGTCATTCAGGCTGTGCAGGTACACAAGATCATACAGTACTACAGGCATTGTCAAGTTCTGCAGATGGACAAGGCCACACAGTACACAATGCACACAGAACCCAACCATACTACAGACATTCAGGCTCTGCAGGTGCACAGGACCACACAGTATACAATGCATAGAGCATGCAACCATACAACAGACATTCGCAGGCTCTGCATGTGCACAAGAACATGCAGTACACAACGTGTACTGCATACACCATATGACAGACATTCAGACTATGCAGGTGCATAAGATAACACAGTACACAGTTTGTACTGAATCCACCATACTACAGGCATTCTCAGGTTCTGCAGGTGGACAAGGTCACACAGTACACAAAGAATACAGAACCCAACCATACTACAGACATTCAGGCTCTGCAGGTACACAGGACCACACAGTATACAATGCACAATGCACACAACCCTACTACAGACATTCTCAGGTTATGCAGGAGCAGAAGACCACACAGTACCCAATGTATATTGCACCCAAGTTGCAGGCACACACGACATCGCAGTAAGCAATGTGTACTGAACCAAACCATACTACAGGCATTCTCAGGCTCTGCAGATGCACAAGACCACACAGTACACATTGCATACTGCTCCCGACAATACTACAGGCATTAAGGCTCTGCAGGTGCACAAGAACTAACAGTACACAGTGTGTACTGCCTCCACCATACTACAGGCATTCCCAGGCTATGCAGGTGGATAAGAACAGACAGTACACATTGCATACAGAACCCAACCATACTACTGACATTCAGGCTTTGCAGGTGCACAGGACCCCACAGTACGCAGTCCATAATGCATGCAACCATGCTACGTACATTCTCAGGCTCTGCAGGAGCATAAGACCACACAGTACACAATGTGTACTGCATCCACCATTCTATGCACATTCCCAGACTCTGCAGGTGCACAAGACCATACAGTACATGATGCATACTACATCCAACCATACTACAGGCATTCTCCAGCTCTGCAGGTGCACAAAACCACACAGTACACAATGTGGACTGCATCCACCATACTACAGACAGTCTCAGGCTCTGCAGGTGTACAAGACCACACATTAAACAGTGTGTACTGCATCCACCATACCACAGACATTCTCAGGCTCTACAGGTGCACAAGACCAGACAGTACACAATGCATACTGCACCCAGCCATACTACACACATTAGAAAAGACAAACCAAAGCAGGAACAAACAGCACCCCAAAGTCTTCAGCTCTCCAGCTCTTTATTAAAAGTAACTTTAGTAAAAAACTGATATCAGATCACTATCTTTTTAAGTATTGTAGCTTATTTTATTTCATTTCTATTTTATGTTATTGTACTATATCTGTATGCTGTACCAATGAGTAGAAAAAAACCTCCGAAACTGAGGTAAGGTGTCACAAGAGTATCCTGAGTTAGCAGGCTTCCAGACAAAAGCACTGGAGTTAGGCAAAGCTTCGTTAGCTAAAATAAAACGCTGGTGCAGGAAAATTGCAGGTAAAAACCGCAAGCTTTAATAAGTCCAACCAGGAAGGTAAAAAACAAAGCCAGTAATGTGACCACAGTAATAAAAATATAAATGAAAATAAGAATAAAAATGAAAATGAAAATAACAGTAAGGATAAATTGAGGTTAGTAGTAATGATAACAACAGAAATTATATCCTATTATAACTAGAATGTTCAAGTCAAGTAAACAACATGGGGAGATGTAGGGAACTAGGTACATGCGGTATGCATCATAATCCCCATAAAATTCTTCTCATCTATTTCAGTTAGAATATGATGGAATATATTAATAGAGTTAGTGATCACTAATCAAATCAGGAACCTTAAATAAACAATAATCATCAAGCCAAGGACTCGAGGCAAAACTGAAAGTCCAGACTAAAAGGACTATATTGTAATATGTATTAACTACGCACTACTTGTGCAAAGGAACCTAGACTATCTTAATAGACAGTTCAATTTCAGGATACACATAATCGAATAATATTCATTAAGACCAGGTGCTTTATGTGCTGCCAGGCGTAACTGCCAACATAATTCCTTCCTCTCTAACTGTAGTTTCAAAACACTATCGTTGACATAGTTAGTGTGGTCGGGCGTAATTTGGTCAATCACCATAAAGTCAAAAGTGTGACCTACGAACATACTGTTATGTATTGCGAGAGCATTATCCTCTTTTTTGTGGTTAATAGCATAGCCATGTTCATATAATCTTTCCCTCAACCGCCTATCGGTCTTCCCTATATAGAATGCGGGGCAGAGCTTGCACTGTGCCAAATAAACTACACGTTTACTATTACAATTGTAACGTTTCCAAACCTTAAAGGTGGTGTTTCTAATAGTAAATGAATCAGACGTGTTAATGTTTGTGCATTGCCTACATGCCCCGCATTTTTGGGTACCCCCCTTACTCAATTTGTGGTCTGTGTTCTTTCTCTCTAGAAGGGCCTTCATATTACAACCCCTCTTGAAGGTAATTTTAGGTCCAAGACCCAAAAGTGTAGATAAATCTTTCTCTAAAGATAGGCAAAACCAATATTTCCTCACCACTTTGGAAATCTCGTTTGCTTCTGGGCAAAAGGTGAAGACAAACGAATTGGTGTAGTTAACCTGTCTGTTAGATTGCCTACCTCCTAGGATGTCAACATGGTTGGTTGCGTTGGGACTTGAAATGCAAGAAGTGTCAATCTCATAGTTCTCGAACCTACCTCGGGTGCCAAGTATAGCTTCATACACCCTATTTTCTCTTTTTGAAATGACCTCGCCAAAAATGTTGTCCAAAAATGTACTAGGGTACCCTCGGTGTCGGAACATCTGGTATAAATTCCCACATTCTCTTATAAAGTCCTCTTCAAGTGTTGTCATCCTGGCTAACCTCACCAATTGGCCCTTAACCACTGATTTCTTTTGGTGGTGGGGGTGAGAGCTTGAAAAGTGTAAGTATGTATTTGAAAATGTACTTTTCCTATATATTTGTGAAGTGTATTGATCCTGGTTTTTACTCAGGGTGATGTCCAAAAAGCAGATGTCATTTATTTTGAAGTTCATAGTGAACTTCAAAAAATTCGTTGTAGAATTCAAAAATCCTACTAGATCTCTTGCATCTGCCTCATCTCCCTTCAGTAAAATAAAGATGTCGTCCAAATATCGCTTGTACAAGTAGATCTTTGATTTCCAAGTACTGTTAAGTACATATGATGATTCCCAGTGGGCCATGACTAAGTTTGCAAAACTAGCACCAACTGGGGACCCCATGGCTATGCCTATTTTTTGTAAAAACAGCTTGTCTTCAAAAGAGACAAAGTTGTTTTTTAAGATGATGTCCAGGAGTTGCTCAACTAGATTACATTGATCACTAGAGGCCCCCTTTGATCCTATAAACTCAACAACCCACTCAATTCCCACATCTTGTGGGATACTAGAGTAAAGGTCGCATACGTCCACTGTTAAGAAGTTAAGTGACCGATCAAATGTTGTTTCTCGTATGTATTCTAAGAACGACCAGGAGTCCTTTAAAATTTGGTTCTCACTTTCGACATATTTTTTAAGAATTAATAGTCGGTACCTGTTGAGTAGTAGAATAAGCGTTGTCAACCTTCTCTGTTAGGCGATCCAAACGGGTGTTGATGAGTTCTAACAGTTGCGTTAAGTTTCCCTGCGAAAGGGTTTCCCCTTCCTGTATGTCTGCCATCTCCGATACGTAAACACCACCTCCGTATATAAGCCAAGAAACCAAAAAACAAAAATACAGCAAAAAAACCTCCGAAACTGAGGTAAGGTGTCACAAGAGTATCCTGAGTTAGCAGGCTTCCAGACAAAAGCACTGGAGTTAGGCAAAGCTTCGTTAGCTAAAATAAAACGCTGGTGCAGGAAAATTGCAGGTAAAAACCGCAAGCTTTAATAAGTCCAACCAGGAAGGTAAAAAACAAAGCCAGTAATGTGACCACAGTAATAAAAATAAAAATATATATGAAAATAAGAATAAAAATGAAAATGAAAATAACAGTAAGGATAAATTGAGGTTAGTAGTAATGATAACAACAGAAATTATATCCTATTATAACTAGAATGATCTCTTCATTGATGAATTAACTACGGGAGAACAAAACCAATATTTGACAATGTTGGCCCCTAGAATCCCAAAAGTTTTCGGTATTCCAAAACTCCATAAAAATCTTGAAAATCCCCCCTTCCGCATGCTAGTTGATGCTCGTCAATCTATTACATACCCAGCTGCCAAATTGACTGACCAAATTCTTAAAAAATATGTCGAAAGTGAGAACCAAATTTTAAAGGACTCCTGGTCGTTCTTAGAATACATACGAGAAACAACATTTGATCGGTCACTTAACTTCTTAACAGTGGACGTATGTGACCTTTACTCTAGTATCCCACAAGATGTGGGAATTGAGTGGGTTGTTGAGTTTATAGGATCAAAGGGGGCCTCTAGTGATCAATGTAATCTAGTTGAGCAACTCCTGGACATCATCTTAAAAAACAACTTTGTCTCTTTTGAAGACAAGCTGTTTTTACAAAAAATAGGCGTAGCCATGGGGTCCCCAGTTGGTGCTAGTTTTGCAAACTTAGTCATGGCCCACTGGGAATCATCATATGTACTTAACAGTACTTGGAAATCAAAGATCTACTTGTACAAGCGATATTTGGACGACATCTTTATTTTACTGAAGGGAGATGAGGCAGATGCAAGAGATCTAGTAGGATTTTTGAATTCTACAACAAATTTTTTGAAGTTCACTATGAACTTCAAAATAAATGACATCTGCTTTTTGGACATCACCCTGAGTAAAAAACAGGATCAATACACTTCACAAATATATAGGAAAAGTACATTTTCAAATACATACTTACACTTTTCAAGCTCTCACCCCCACCACCAAAAGAAATCAGTGGTTAAGGGCCAATTGGTGAGGTTAGCCAGGATGACAACACTTGAAGAGGACTTTATAAGAGAATGTGGGAATTTATACCAGATGTTCCGACACCGAGGGTACCCTAGTACATTTTTGGACAACATTTTTGGCGAGGTCATTTCAAAAAGAGAAAATAGGGTGTATGAAGCTATACTTGGCACCCGAGGTAGGTTCGAGAACTATGAGATTGACACTTCTTGCATTTCAAGTCCCAATGCAACCAACCATGTTGACATCCTAGGAGGTAGGCAATCTAACAGACAGGTTAACTACACCAATTCGTTTGTCTTCACCTTTTGCCCAGAAGCAAACGAGATTTCCAAAGTGGTGAGGAAATATTGGTTTTGCCTATCTTTAGAGAAAGATTTATCTACACTTTTGGGTCTTGGACCTAAAATTACCTTCAAGAGGGGTTGTAATATGAAGGCCCTTCTAGAGAGAAAGAACACAGACCACAAATTGAGTAAGGGGGGTACCCAAAAATGCGGGGCATGTAGGCAATGCACAAACATTAACACGTCTGATTCATTTACTATTAGAAACACCACCTTTAAGGTTTGGAAACGTTACAATTGTAATAGTAAACGTGTAGTTTATTTGGCACAGTGCAAGCTCTGCCCCGCATTCTATATAGGGAAGACCGATAGGCGGTTGAGGGAAAGATTATATGAACATGGCTATGCTATTAACCACAAAAAAGAGGATAATGCTCTCGCAATACATAACAGTATGTTTGTAGGTCACACTTTTGACTTTATGGTGATTGACCAAATTACGCCCGACCACACTAACTATGTCAACGATAGTGTTTTGAAACTACAGTTAGAGAGGAAGGAATTATGTTGGCAGTTACGCCTGGCAGCACATAAAGCACCTGGTCTTAACGAATATTATTCGATTATGTGTATCCTGAAATTGAACTGTCTATTAAGATAGTCTAGGTTCCTTTACACAAGTAGTGCGTAGTTAATACATATTACAATATAGTCCTTTTAGTCTGGACTTTCAGTTTTGCCTCGAGTCCTTGGCTTGATGATTATTGTTTATTTAAGGTTCCTGATTTGATTAGTGATCACTAACTCTATTAATATATTCCATCATATTCTAACTGAAATAGATGAGAAGAATTTTATGGGGATTATGATGCATACCGCATGTACCTAGTTCCCTACATCTCCCCATGTTGTTTACTTGACTTGAACATTCTAGTTATAATAGGATATAATTTCTGTTGTTATCATTACTACTAACCTCAATTTATCCTTACTGTTATTTTCATTTTCATTTTTATTCTTATTTTCATTTATATTTTTATTTTTATTACTGTGGTCACATTACTGGCTTTGTTTTTTACCTTCCTGGTTGGACTTATTAAAGCTTGCGGTTTTTACCTGCAATTTTCCTGCACCAGCGTTTTATTTTAGCTAACAAAGCTTTGCCTAACTCCAGTGCTTTTGTCTGGAAGCCTGCTAACTCAGGATACTCTTGTGACACCTTACCTCAGTTTCGGAGGTTTTTTTGCTGTATTTTTGTTTTTTGGTTTCTGTACCAATGAGTAGCATTGATTGTTTAACTTAATTTAAGCTGCAATGTTTAAGGTAATTTATTATGCCTAATTGATACATATTAAATAATTAAGTTGATAGGAGAAATACGGTGGAAGTGTATTTAAATGAATTTGAGTTGCTGTTTGTTGTCTGAAGAAGTCTAGTTACTCAACTAAACGAAAAGCGCTTAACTCTTCTTGTGATTTGATATCAGTTTTTTACTCAAGTTACTTTTAATATAGAGCTGACGAGCTGAAGACTTTGGGATGCTGCTTGTTCCTGCTTTGGTTTGTCTTTTCTATAGTTTGTAGTGCCATTTGTGTTTATACTACAGACATTCTCAGGCTCTGCAGGTGCACAGGACCACACAGAACACACTGGATACTGCAGCCAGCATATTACAGACATTCTCAGGTTTTGCAGGTGCAGAAGACCACACAGTAAACAATGCATATTGCACCCAACTTGCAGGCACATAAGACCACACAGTACACAATGTGTACTGCACCCAACCATACTACAGCCATTCTCAGGCTATGCAGGTGCACAAGACCACACAATACACAGTTTGTACTGCATCCACCATACTACAGGCATTCTCAGGCTCTGCAGCTGGACAAGACCACACAGTACACAATGCATATAGAACCCAACCATACTACAGACATTAAGACTCTGCAGGTGAACAGGACTATGCAGTACACAATGCGTACTGCATCGACAAAATTACAGGCATTCAGGCTCTGCAGGGTACAGAAGACCACACAGAACACAATGCGTACTGCATCCACCATACTACAGACATTTTCAGGCTCTGCAGGTGCACAAGACCACACAGTACAAAATGTGCACTGCCTCCACCATACTACAGACATTCTCAGGCTCTGCAGGTGGACAGGACCACACAGTACACAATGCATACTGCATCTATACTACAGACTTTCTCAGGGTTTGCAGGTGCAGAAGACCACACAACACACAGTTTGTACTGCATCCACCATACTACAGGCATTCTCAAACTATGCAGGTGGACAAGAACACACAGTACACAATGCATACAGAAGCCAAACATACTACAGACATTCAGGTGTTGCAGGTGCACAGGACCCCACATTACACAATCTATAATGCATGCAATCATACTACATACATTCTCAGGCTCTGCAGGAGCATAAGACCACACAGTACACAGTGTGTACTGCATCCACCATACTATGCACATTCTCAGGCTCTGTAGGTGCACAGGACCACACAGTACACGATGCATACTACAGCTAACCATACTACAGGCATTCTCTGGCTCTGCAGGTGCACAAGACCACACAGTACACAATGTGTACTGCATCTACCATACTACAGACAGTCCCAGGCTCTGCTAGTGCACAAGACTACACATTACACAGTGTGTACTACATCCACCATACCACAGACATTCTCAGGCTCTGCAGGTGCAGAAGACCACACAGTACACAGTGTGTACTGCATCCACCATACTATGCACATTCTCAGGCTCTGTAGGTGCACAGGACCACACAGTACATGGTGCATACTACATCCAGCCATACTACAGGCATTCTCTGGTTCTGCAGGTGCACAAGACCACACAGTACACAATGTGTACTGCATCCACCATACCACAGACATTCTCAGGCTCTGCAGGTGCACAAGACCACACAGTACACAAAGCATACTGCACCCAACCATACTGCAGACATTGGAAAAGACAAACCAAAGCAGGAACAAGCAGCACCCCAAAGTCTTCAGCTCTCCAGCTCTTTATTAAAAGTAACTTGAGTAAAAAACTGATATCAAATCACTATGTTTCTAAGTATAGTAGCTTATTTTATTTCATTTCTGTTTTATGTTACTGTAATATGTTTGTATGCTGTACCAACTAGTAGCATTGATTTTTTAACTTAATGTATGCTGCAATGTTTAAAATAATTTATTTTATCTAATTGGTACATATTAAATAATTAAGTTAATAGAAGAAATAAGGGAGAAGTGTATTTAAGTGAATTTGAGTTGCTGTTTGTTGTCTGAAGAAGTCTAGTTGCTCAACTAGACGAAAAGTGTTTAACTCTACTTGTCATTTTATATCAGTTTTTTACTCAAGCAACTTTTAAAATAGAGCTGAAGAGCTGAAGACTTTGGGATGCTGCTTGTTCCTTCTTTGGTTTGTCTTTTCTACAGTTTGTGGTGCCATTTGTGTTTATACTACAGACATTATCAGGTTCTGCAGGAGCAGAGGACAACACAGCACACAATGCATACTGCACCCAAACTTACTACAGGCATTTTCAGGCTCTGCAGGTGCACAAGACCACACAATACACAGTTTGTACTTCATCCACCATACTACAGGCATTCTCAGGCTCTGCAGGTAGACAAGACCACACAGTACACAATTCATACAGAACCCAACCATACTACAGACATTAAGGCTCTGTAGGTGAACAGGACCACGCAGTACACAATGCACAGTGTACCCAAACATACTACTGACATTCTCAGGCTCTGCAGGAGCAGAAGACCACACAGTACATAATGTGCACTGCACCCAACCATACTACAGACATTCCCAGGTTCTGCAGGTGCAAAAGACCACACAGTGTGCACACAATGTGTACTGCATCCACCATACTACAGACATTCTCAGGCTCTGCAAGTGCAAGGGACCCCACAGTACACAATGTGTACTGCACCCAGCCAAACTACAGTCATTCAGGCTCTGCGGGTACACAACACCACACAGTACACTATGCATATTGCACCCAATTTGCAGGCACACAAGACAACACTGCATGCAATGCATACTGCACCCAAACATACTGCAGGCATTCTCAGTCTCTGCAGGTGCACAACACTAAACAGTACATATTTTGTACTGCATCCAGCATACTACAGGCATTCTCAGGCACTGCAGGTGGACAAGACCACACAGTACACAATCATTACAGAACCCAACCATACTACAGATATTAAAGCTCTGCAGGTGAAAAGGACCACACAGTACACATGGCGTACTGCACCCAACCGTACTACAGACATTCTCAGGTTCTGCAGGTGGAGAAGGCCATGCAGTACACAATGCATATTGCACCCAACTTGCAAGCACACAAGACAACACAGTACACAATGCATACTGCCCCCAACCATGCTACACACATTCTCAGTCTCTGCAGGTGCACAAGACCAAACAGTACATATTTTGTACTGCATCCAGCATACTACAGGCATTCTCAGGCACTGCAGGTGGACAAGACTACACAGTATACAATCATTACAGAACCCAGCCATACTACAGATATTAAGGCTCTGCAGGTGAAAAGGACCACACAGTACACATTGCATAGTGCAGGCAGCCATACTACAGACATTGTAAGGCTCTGGTGGTGCACAAGTCCACACAGTACACAATGTGTACTGCATCCACCATACTACAGATATTCTCAGGCCCTGCAGGTGCACAGGACTACGCAGTACACTGTGCGTATTGCACCCAACCATACTACAGACATTCTCAGGCTCTGCAGGTGCACAGGACCACACAGTACACTGTTTGTATTGCAGCCACCATACTGCAGGCATTCTCAGACTGTGCCACACAGTACACAATGCAACAGAACCCAACCATACTACAGATATTCAGGCTCTGCTGGTGCACAGGACCACACAGTACACAATGCATGGTGCATGCAACCATACTACAGACATTCTCAGGCTCTGCAGGTGGTTAAGACCACACAGTACACATTGTGTACTGCATCCACCATACTACAGGCATTCTCAGGCTCTGCAGGTGGAAAAGACCATGCAGTACACAATGCATACTGCACCCAACCATACTACAGACATTCTCAGGCTCTGCAGGTGCACAGGACCACACAGTACACAGAGGGCACTGCAGTCACTATACTACAGACATTCTCAGACTTTGCAGGTGCACAAGACCACACAATACACAATGTGTACTACACCCAACCATACTATTGGCATTCTCAGGGTCTGCAGGTGCACAAGACCAAGCAGTACACAGTTTGTACTGCATCCACCATACTAGAGGCATTCTCAGGCTCTGCAGGTGATCAAGACCACACAGTACACAATGCATACACAACCCAACCATACTATAGAAATTCAGGCTCTGCAGGTGCACAGGACCACACAATACCCAATTCATAGTGCACACAACCATACTACAGGCATTCTCATGCTCTGCAAGTGGACAAGACCACACAGTACACACTACCTTCTGCAACCACCATACTACAGACATTCTCAGGTTCTTCAGGTGCAGAAGACCACACAGTACACAATGCATATTGCACCCAACTTGCAGGCACACAAGACAACACAGTAAGCAATGTGTACTGCACTCAACCATACTACAGACATTCACAGGCTCTGTAAGTGCACAAGATGACACATACAGAATACGCACTGCACCTGACCATACTACAGGCATTCAGGCTCTGCAGGTGCACAAGGCAACACTGTAGACAATGCATACTGCACCCAACCACATTACAGACCTTCTCAGGATTTGCAGGTGCACAAGACCACACAGTAAAGAATGTGTACTGCATCCACCATACTACAGACATTCTCAGGGTCTGCAGGTGGACAGGACCACATAGTACACAATGCGTGCTGCATCCAGCCATACTACAGACATTCTCAGGGTCTTCAGGTGCACAAGACTACACAATGCACAGTTTGAACTGCATCCACCATACTACAGACATTTTCAGACTCTGCAAGTGGACAAAACCATACAGTACACAATGCATACAGAACCCAAGCATACTACAAACATTCAGGCTTTGCAGGTGCAAGGGACCACACAGTACACAATGCATAGTGCACACAGCCATACTACAGACATTCTCAGGCTCTGCTGGTGCATAAGACCACACAGTACACAGTGTGCACTGCATCCACCATACTACAGACATTCTCAGGCTCTGCAGGTGCAAAAGAACTCAAAGTAAACAATGCATGCTACATACAACCATATTATAGGCATTCTCAGGCTCTGCAGGTGCACAAGACCAAACAGTACACAATGTGTACTGCATCCACCATACTACAGACTGTCTCATGCTCTAGAGGTGCACAAGACCCACACTACACAATGCATACTACATCCAACCATTCTACAGGCATTCTCAGGCTCTGAAGGTGCACACAATGCATACTGCACCCTACCATAGTAAAGACATTCTCAGGCTCTGCAGGTACACAAGAGCACACATTACACAGTGTGTACTGCATCCACTATCTACAGACATTCTTAGGCTCTGCAGGTGCATAAGACCACAGAGTAGACAATGCATACTGCACCCAACCATACTACAGACATTCTCAGGCTCTGCAGGTGCAGAAGACCACACAGTACACAATGTGTATGGTACCCAATCATACTACAGACATTCTCAGGCTTTGCAGGTGCACAAGACCACACAGTGTGTACACAATGTGTACTGCATCCACCATACTACATACATTCTCAGGCTCTGCAAATGCACAGGACCACACAGTACACAATGCGTACTGCACCCAACCAAACTATAGACATTCAGGCTCTGCAGGTACACAAGACCACACAGTACAAAATGTGTCCTGCATTCACCATACTACAGACATTCCCAGGCTCTGCAGGTGCATAGGACCACACTCTACACAATGCATACTGCACTCGATCATACTACAGACATTCTCAGGCTCTGCAGGTGAACAGGACCACACAGTAAGCAGTGTGTACTGAATCTAGCATAATACAGACATTCAGGCTCTGCAGGTGCACAGGACGTGACAGTACACATTGCATGCTGCATCTACCATACTACAGACATTCTCAGGTTCTGCAGATGCAGAAGACCACACAGTACACAATACATATTGCACCCAACTTTGAGACACACAAGACAACACAGTACAAAATGTGTACTGCACCCATCCATACTACAAGAATTCTCAGGCTCTGCAGGTACACAAGACCACACAGTACAAAATGTGTCCTGCATTCACCATACTACAGACATTCCCAGGCTCTGCAGGTGCATAGGACCACACTCTACACAATGCATACTGCACTCGATCATACTACAGACATTCTCAGGCTCTGCAGGTGAACAGGACCACACAGTAAGCAGTGTGTACTGAATCTAGCATAATACAGACATTCAGGCTCTGTAGGTGCACAGGACGTGACAGTACACATTGCATGCTGCATCTACCATACTACAGACATTCTCAGGTTCTGCAGGTGCAGAAGACCACACAGTACACAATACATATTGCACCCAACTTTGAGACACACAAGAAAACACAGTACAAAATGTGTACTGCACCCAACCATACTACAAGAATTCACAGGCTCTGCAGGTGCACAAGATCACACAGTACAGAGTGCGTTCTGCACCCAAGCATACTACCTACATTCAGGCTCTTCAGGTGCACAAGATCACTCAGTGCACACTGCGTTCTGCATCCACCATACTACAGTCATTCTCAGGCTCTGCAGGTGCACAGGACCACACAGTACATACTGCATACTGCACCCAACTGTACTACAGACATTCTCAGGTTCTGCATGTGCAGAAGACAACACAATACACAATGCGTACTGCACCCGACCATACTACAGACATTTAAGCACTGCAGGTGCACAAGACCACACAGTACACAATGCGTACTGCACACAACCATACTACAGGCATTCTCAGGCTCTGTAGGTGGACAAGACCACACAGTACACAATGCATACAAAACCCAACCATGCTACAGACATTTTTTGGCTCTGCAGGTGCTTATGACAACACAGTACACAGTGTGTACTGCATCCACCATACTACTAGCATTCTCAGGCTTTGCATGTGGAAAAGACCACACAGTACATACTGCGTACTGCATTCACAATACTACAGAAATTCTCAGGTTCTGCAGGTGCAGAAGATCACACAGTACACAATGCATATTGCAACCAACTTGCAGGCACACAAGACAACACAGTACACAATGCATACTGCACCCAACCACACTGCAGGCATTCTCAGGCTCTGCAGGTTCACAAGACCACACAGTACACAATGCATACTACACCCAACCATACTACAGACATTGAGGCTCTGCAGGTGAACAAGATCACATAGTCCACACTGTGTATTGCATCCACCATACTACAGATATTCACAGTCTCTGCAGGTGCACAAAGCCACACAGTACACAATACATATTGCACCCAAATTGTTGGCACACAAGAAATACTGTACACAATGCATATTGCACCCAACCATACTGTAGACATTCTCAGTCTCTGCAGATTCACAAGACCAAACACTACACAATGTGTACTGCATGTAACCATACTACAGACATTCCCAGTTTCTCCAGGTGGACAGGAACACACAGTACAAAATGTGTACTGCACCCAAGCATACTACAGACATTCAGGCTCTGCAGGTGCACAGGACCACACAGTACACAATACATAGTGCACGTAACCATACTACAGACATTCTCAGGCTCTGCAGGTGTACAGGACCACACAGTACACAATGTGTATTGCACCCAACCATACTACAGACATTTTCAGGCTCTGCAGGTGCACAAGACCACACAGTACACAGTTTGTACTGCATCCACCATTCTACAGGCATTCTCAGGCTCTACAGTTGCACAAGACCACACAGTACACAATGCATAGTGCACCCACCCATGCTACAGATAATATCAACTATTACCATTAATTATCATCTAACAGTTTGTACAGACATTCAGGCTCTGCAGGTACACAAGATCATGCACTGCAAACTGTGTACTGCATCCACCATACTACAGACAATATCAGGCTCTGCAGGTGCACAAGACCACTCAGTACACACTGCATACTGCACCAACTGCATACAGACATTCTCAGGTCCTGCAGGTGCAGAAGACCACAAAGTATCCAATGCATATTGCACCCAACTTGCAGGCGCACAAGGCAGCACTGTATGCAATGCATACTGCACCCAACCATACTACAGGTATTCTTAGTATTTGCAGGTGCACAAGCCCACACAATACAAAATGCATACTGTACCCGACCATATTACAGATGTTTAGGCTCTGCAGGTGCCCAAGACCACAAAGTACACAGTTTGTACTGCACCTAACCATAGTACAGGCATTCTCAGGCTCTACAGGTGCATAAGGCCACACAGTACACAATGCGTACTGCATCCACCATACTACAGACATTCTCAAGTTCTGCAGATGCAGAAGACCACACAGTACACAATGCATATTGCACCCAACTTGCAGGCATGCAAGACTGTACAGAAGGCATACTGCACCCAACCATACTACAGGCATTCTCAGTCTCTGCAGGTACACAAGAGCACACAATACACAATGCTTACTGCACCCGACCATACTACAGACATTCAGGCTCTGCAGGTGCACAAGACCACACAGTACACAATACTTACTGCATGCAACCATACTACTGGCATATTCAGTCTCTACAGGTGCACAGAAACACACAGTACACAATGCATACTGCAGCCAACCATACTACAGAAATTCAGGATCTGCAGGTGCACAAGACCAAACAGTGCACAATATGTACTGCATCCAATTGTACTGCAGGCATTTTCAGGCTCTGCAAGTGCACAAGATCACACAATACACTATGTGTACTGCACCCGACCATACTACAGATATTCTTAGGCTTTGCAGGTGCACAGGACCACATAGTACACAATGCATACTGCACCCAACCATACTATAGACATTCAGGGTCTGCAGGTGCACAGGACCACACAGTACACAATATGTACTGCACCCAACCATACTGCAGACATTCTCAGGCTCTGCTGGTGCACAAGACCACACAGTACATAATGCATACTGCACCCAACCATACTACAGATATTCTTAGGCTCTGCAGGTAAACAAGACCACACAGTACACAATGCATACTGCACCCAACCATACTACAGACATTCTCAGGGTCTGCAGGTGCACAGAATTACACAGTATACAGTTTGTGCGCATCTACCATACTACACCCATTCTCAGGCTCTGAGGTGGACAAGACCACACAGTACACAATGCATACACAACCCGACCATACCACAGACATTCAGGCTCTGCAAGTGCACAGGACAATGCAGTACACAATGCATAGTGTTCGCAACAATACTACTGACATTCTCTGTCTCTGCACATGCTTAAAACCACACAGTAAAAAGTGTGTACTGCATCCACCATACTACAGGCATTCTCAGGCTCTGCAGGTGGACAAGACCACACAGTACACACTGAGTACTCCATCCATGATACTACAGACATTCTCAGGCTCTGCAGGTGCAGAAGACTGCACAGTACACAATGCATATTGAACCCAACTTTCAGGCACACAAGATAACACTGTAAACAATACGTACTGCACTCAACCATACTGCAGGAATTCTCAGGCTCTGCAGGTGCACAGGATGAAACCATACACAACATGTACTGCACCCCACCGTACTACAGACATTCAGGCTCTGCAGGTGTACAAGATCACACAGTGCACACTGCGTACTGCATCCACTATACTACAGACCTTCTCAGACTCTGCAGGTGCACAAGACCACACAGTATACACTGCATACTGCACCCAACCTGCAGGCACACAAGACAACACTGTACCCAATGCATACTGCCCCCAACCATTATACAGGCATTCTCAGTCTCTGCAGGTGCACAAGACCACACAATACACTATGCGTACTGTACCCAACCATACAACAGACATTAAGGCTCTGCCAGTCTACAAGACTAGACAGTACACAATGCGTACTGCATGCAACCATACTACAGACATTATCAGGCTCTGCAGGTACACAGGACCACACAGTACAAAATACGTACTGCACCCACGCATACTACAGACATTTAGGCTCTGCAGGTGCACAGGAGTATACAGTAAACAATGTGTACTGCTCCCAGCCTTACTATAGACATTCTCAGGCTTTGCAGGTGCACAAGACACAAGTACACAGTGTGTACTGCACCCAACCATATTATAGACATTCTCAGGCTCTGCAGTGGCACAAGACCACACAGTATACAATGCATACTGCACCCATGCATACTACAGACATTCAGGCTCTGCAGGTGCACAAGACTACACAGTACACAATGTGTACTGCATCCATCCATACTCAGACATTCTCAGACTCTGCATGTGCACAAGACACACAGTACACAATGCGTACTGCACCCAACCTTTTTATAAACATTCTCAGGCTCTGCAGGTGCACAGGACCACACACTACAGACCGCACAGTACACAATGCATACTCCATACAGCCACACTACAGACATTCTCAGGGTCTGCAGGTGCACAAGATCACACAGTACACAATGCATACAGAACCCAACCATACAACAGACATTCAGGATCTGCAGGGGCACATGACCACACAGTACACAATGCATAGCCCATGCAAACATACTACAAACATTTTCGGTCTTTACAGGTGAACAAGACCACACAGTACAGAATGTGTACTGCAGCCACCATACTACAGGCATTCTCAGGCTCTGCAGGTTCACAGGACTACACAGTACACAATGCATATTGCACCCAACCATACTACAGACATTCTCAGGCTCTGCAGATGTAAACAGCACACATTTTGTACTGCATCCACTATACTGCAGGCATTTTCAGGCTCTGCCGGTGGACAAGACCACACAGTTCACAATGTATACATAACCTAACCATACTGCAAACATTCAGGCTCTGCAAGTGCACAGGACCACACAGTACAAAACACATAGTGCACGCAACTATACTACAGACGTTTTCAGGCTCTGCAGGTGCATAAGACCACGCAGTACACAGTGTGTACTGCATCCACCATAGTACAGACATTCCCAGGCTCTGCAGGTGCACAAAACTACACATTACACAATGCATACTACATCCAACCATACTACAGGCATTCTCGGGCTCTGCAGGTGCACAAGACCACACAGTACATGATGTGTACTGCATCCATCATACTGCAGACATTCCCAGGGTCTGCAGGTGCACAAGACCACAGAGTATACAATGCATATTGGACCAGGCCATATTGCAGACATTCTCAGGCTCTTTAGGTGCACAAGAGCACACATTACACAGTGTGTACTGCATCCACCATACTACAGACATTCTCAGAGTCTGTAGGTGCACAAGACCACACAGTACACAACGCATACAGAACCCAACCATACTACAGACATTCAGGATCTGCAGGTGCACAGGACCACACAGTACACAATTCATAGTGCATGCAAACATACTACAGATATTCTCTGTCTCTACAGGTGAACAAGACTACACAGTACAGAATGTGTACTGCAGCCACCATACTACAGGCATTCTCAGGCTCTGCAGGTTCACAGGACAACACAGTACACAATGCATATTGCACCCAACCATACTACAGACATTCTCAGGCTCTGCAGGTGTACAAGACCATACAGCACACATTTTGTACTGCATCCACTATACTACAGGCATTTTCAGGTTCTGCAAGTGGACAAGACCACACAGTTCACAATGTATACATAACCTAACCATACTGCAAACATTCAGGCTCTGCAGATGCACAAGACCACTCAGAATACAATGCATACTGTACCCAACCATACTACAGGCATTCTCAGGGCCTGCAAGTGCACAGGATTACACAGTATACAGTTTGTACTGCATCTACCATACTACACCCACTCTCAGGCTCTGAGGTGGATAAGACCACACAGTACACAATGCATATACAACCCAACCATACTGCAGACATTCCAGATCTGCAGGTGCACAGGACCACACAGTACACAATGCATAGTGCACGCAACCATACTACAGACATTCTCAGGCTCTGCAGGTGCACAGGACCACACAGTACACAATGCATAGTGCACGCAACCATACTACAGGCATTCTCAGGCTCTGAAGGTGCACAAGACCACAGAGTATACAATGCGTATTGGACCTGACCATACTGCAGACATTCTCAGGCTCTGTAGGTGCACAAGACCACACATTGCACACTGTGTGCTGCATCCACCATACTACAGACATTTTCAAGTTCTGCAGGTGCAGAAGACCACACAGTACACAATGCATATTGTACCCAACTTGCAGGCACACAAGACAACACTGTACAGAATGCATACTGCACCCAACCATACTACAGGCATTCCCACAGCAGATCACCTGTCTGCTCATGATTGGCAGTGGAGTTTTACAGTGTTGAGTTGCCAGCTCGGCACCCAACCTTCCACAGAAGGCACACACATGCACACTCTCACACCTAAGGCCAATTTAGAGTGTCCAATCCACCTACAGCATGTCTTTGGGATGTGGGAGGAAACTGGAGCACCTGGAGGAAACCCATGCAACCGCTGGGAGGACATGCAAACTCCACACAGAAGGCACCCCAGCCAAAGATCGAATCAGAGAACCTCTTGCTGTGAGGCACAATGCATACTGCACCTGACCATACTACAGATATTCAGGCTCTGCAGGTGCACAAGACTACACAGTACACAATGCATACTGCGCCCAACCATACTACAGAAATTCAGGGTCTGCAGGTGCACAGGACCACACAGTGCACAATATGTACTGCATCCAACCTTATTGCAGGCATTTTCAGGCTCTGCAGGTGCACAAGACCACACAATACACTATGCGTACTGCACCCAACCAGACTACAGACAGTCAGGCTCTGCCGGTGTACAAGACCAGACAGTGCACAATACGTACTGCACACAACCATACTACAGACATTCTCAGGCTCTGCAGGTGCATAGGACCACACAGTACAAAATGTATTCTACACCCACGCATACCACAGACATTCAGGCTCTGCAGGTGCACAGGACCACACAGTGCACAATATGTACTGCATCCAACCATACTGCAGGCATTTTCAGGCTCTGCAGGTGCACAAGACCACACAATACACTATGTGTACTGCACCCAACCATACTACAGATATTCTTAGGCTCTGCAGGTGCACAGGACCACATAGTACACAATGCATACTGCACCCAACCATACTATAGACATTCAGGGTCTGCAGGTGCACAGGACCACACATTACACAATATGTACTGCACCCAACCATACTGCAGACATTCTCAGGCTCTGCTGGTGCACAAGACCACACAGTACACAATGCATACTGCACCCAACCATACTACAGACATTCTCAGGGTCTGCAGGTGCACAGGATTACACAGTATACAGTTTGTACTGCAGCTACCATACTACTTCCATTCTCAGGCTCTGAGGTGGACAAGACCACACAGTACACAATGCATACACAACCCAACCATACTACAGACATTCAGGCTCTGCAGGTGCATAGGACCATGCAGTACATAATGCATAGTGTACGCAACAGTACTACTGACATTCTCTGGCTCTGCACATGCCTAAGACCACACAGTAAATAGTGTGTACTGCATCCACCATACTACAGGCATTCTCAGGCTCTGCAGGTGGACAAGACCACACAGTACACACTGAGTACTCCATCCACGATACTACAGATATTCTCAGGCTCTGCAGGTGCAGAAGACCACACAGTATACAATGCATACTACACCCAACTTACAGGCACATAAGATAACACAGTATACAATATGTACTGCACTCAACCATACTGCAGGCATTCTCAGGCTCTGCAGGTGCACAGGATGACACCGTACACAGTGTGTACTGCACCCCACCGTACTACAGACATTCAGGCTCTGCAGGTGTACAAGATCACACAGTGCACAGTGCGTACTGCATCCACCATACTACAGACCTTCTCAGACTCTACAGGCACACAAGACAACACTGTACGCCATGCATACTGCTCCCAACCATATTACAGGCATTCTCAGTCTCTGCAGGTGCACAAGACCACACAATACACTAAGCGTACTGCACCCGACCATACTACAGACATTCAGGCTCTGCCGGTGTACAAGACCAGACAGTAGACAATGCGTACTGCATGCAACCATACTACAGGCATTCTCCGGCTCTGCAGGTACACAGGACCACACAGTACAAAATACGTACTGCACCCACGCATACTACAGACATTCAGGCTCTGCAGGTGCACAGGACTACACAGTAAACAATGCGTACTGTGCCCAGCCTTACTACAGACATTCACAGGCTTTGCAGGTGCACAAGACACATAGTACACAGTGTGTACTGCACCCAACCATATTAAAGATATTCTCAGGCTCTGCAGTGGCACAAGACCACACAGTATACAATGTGTACTGCACCCATGCATACTACAAACATTCAAGCTCTGCAGGTGCACAGGACTACACAGTACACAATGCGTACTGCAACCATCCATACTCAGACATTTTCAGGCTCTGCATGTGCACAAGACACACAGTATACAATGCGTACTGTACCCAACCTTATTATAGACATTTTCAGGCTCTGCAGGTGCACAGGACCACAGAGTACAGACCACACAGTACACAATGCATACTGCATCCAGCCATACTACAGACATTCTCAGGGTCTGCAGGTGCACAAGACCACACAGTACACAATGCATACAGAACCCAACCATACCACAGACATTCAGGATCTGCAGGTGCACAGGACCACACAGTACACAATGCATAGTGCATGCAAACATACTACAGACATTCTCGGTCTCTACAGGTGAACAAGGCCACACAGTACAGAATGTGTACTGCATCCACTATACTACAGGCATTTTCAGGCTCTGCAGGTGGACAAGACCACACAGTTCACAGTGTATACATAACCTAACCATACTGCAAACATTCAGGCTCTGCAGGTGCACAAGACCACACAGTACACAATACATAGTGCATGCATCTATACTACAGACGTTCTCAGGCTCTGCAGGTGCATAAGACCATGCAATACACAGTGTGTACTGCATCCATCATATGGCAGACAGTCTCAGGATCTGCAGGTGTACAAGACCACACAGTACACAATGCATACGACATCCAACCATAGTACAGGAATTGTCAGGGTCTGCAGTTGCACAAGACCACAGAGTATACAATGCATATTGGACCAGACCATATTGCAGACATTTTCAGGCTCTTTAGGTGCACAAGACCACACATTACACAGTGTATACTGCATCCACCATACCACAGACATTCTCAGGCTCTGCAGGTGCACAAGACCACACAGTGTGTACAGAATGTGTACTGTATCCACTATACTACAGACATTCTCAGACTCTTCAGGTGCACAGGACCACACAGTACACAATTAGTACTGCATCCACCATACTACAGATAGTTTCAGACTCTATAGGTGCACAAGACCATGCAGTACATAGTGTGTACTGCAACCACCATACTGTAGACATTCTCAGGCTCTGTAGTCAGACAAGACCACACAGTACACAATGCATACTGCACCCAGCATTCTCAGGCTCTGCTTTATATTTTTGGCACTAAAAAGCAGCACAGCACAGCAGGGAACAGGCAGGGACAAGCACTTATCTTATTAGCTATCTGTTTCCTCCTGCACTGTAGTCAACCAGGGTCTATATTACAAGATCAAAACTTTAGTTAAACAAATAACTAAAGCTCGATCTTGTAATATCGAAAGCTAAAAACTTCGAATGGTCAATTTAACTTAGGGAAACACTTCCCTTGGCCGTTACGTGGCTTATGCCGTTTTCTCCAATTTGGAGTGATCTCAGAATTGGTATATTTAGTTAGGGTGTGTGGGGGGCACAGGCCCCCACATTGAGGGGAGTGGGGGTGAAACTCCTCACTTGATCTGGGATTAAAAGTTTTTTTTTTTTATGCGGCCAAGGAAAGTGTTTCCCTGTGTTAAATTTGCCATTCGAGGTTTTTAGCTTTTGATATTAGAAGACCAATCTGTAGACCCTTCAATCATAATACTTTATTACACCTCATAAGGAAATTCCATTCATTAGACATGCTGGTGGAATAAGAGTCATTGCCATAATATTGTCATTAGGGAGATATGGTGCTATGGGAGGTCCCACTGGCTGAAGATTAGCAGTATTAGGTTGGGGATAAGTTATAGTTGTAGTTGTATTAGGAGGGTTGGCACCACATGGAGCTCTTTTGCTGGTGTAATGTTTCCCTGCTACACAAGAGAGAATTTTTTTTATTAGATTTTTTATATAGTTTATCATGATTCTACTTGCATGCTAGCTGCTCACTGCCTCTTGCTTTAATTTCCTGATCACTTCTTAAACCTAAAACTTCCCTTCCCCTCCCTAAACCTAAAGTCCCCATTCTGTCCCTAACCTTAAAACTTCACTCACACTTCCTAGCCTAAAACTGCCCTCCCACTCATTAAAGCCAGAACTTTTTCCTGCTCTCTAAACCTAAAGTGCCTGTTAACTCTTAAACATTAAAACTCCCCTCCTGTTCCATAAACCTAAAACTTCCTTCCCACTCTCTGCACCTAAAGCCTCATATTGACTTCTGAGGAAAAAGATTGTTTGGAAGAGTTTCAGTTCATCAAACAATTGTTGCTCGATCGAGGGTACCCCAAACAATTGCTGGATACTATTAGTCAGGAGGTTTGGAGTGAAAGGAATGATAGATATGCACCCATTATTAAACATGGTTTTATTAAGCAAACCAATAATCAAGAAGATAGAAGTCTGAATATTTCTACTAACATGGTTTTGTTTTACACAGTTGACACAAGAGACATTGAGGAGGTCATTAAAAAATTGGTCCTTGCTTCAATGTGATGGTAGTGTACAGCATTTATTTTCTTCGCCTCTTACCTTTACGTATAAGAACATGTCTATTATAAAAAGTTTATTGGGACAAACAAGGAAGACTTTTGGAGGCATAACGGCCACTTATAAATGTGGTCATTGCCGCCAGTTTTCCTATATAAATGTGGATAGGAAAGGTGATATGTTGGTTAATTTACCAGCGGTTAATTACAACTACCTATTTAATTGTGGTACACAACAAGTGGTATATTTGGCCACTTGTTCCACCTGTCCAGTATTTTATACAGGAAAGACTAAAAATGCACTCAGAAAATGGATTTACCAGCATGTATACAGTATCCAGCATAATGATAGTAGGAGTGCTTTCGCCAGACATAGTAAAGAATGTAAAAACTTTAACAAGTTCTTATTTTGTGTGTTAGAACAAATTCAAGTGTGCCCATACAATGGCGATTGGGAGAATAGAATCCTATATAGGGAAATGTGGTGGCAATTTAAATTAGATGCTGCAAACCGACCTGGGCTCAATGATATAACATCTACTGTAAGTGAGTTAAAGAAGAGAGCTCATGAAGTTTATTGTCTGATTTTTTCTTTTTTTTTCTTTATTGTTTTTATGTTTGATTAATGTCAACAATTTTAAATTAACTGAGTTTATAAACCATCGTTGGTTATTGTAAGATGAAGAGCAATTCTGTTTTTAGCTTCAAGATGACGAGTGAGGGCTCGGCATGTAATATGAGATTTGACTGGTTAGGTGATTAGGTGTGTCAGTTCCATTTTAGATTTACAATTTACTTGTTTTTTAATTCATGGTTCTGAAGATGTCCAGTGTTGTAGACAAAAGCGCTTAACCTGAATATGAATGTTATTTGTGTGTTGGTTTTAAGTTACATTAAACTTGAACATTTTCACAAAGTTTAGTGTTTGTAGCCATAGTGCACAGAGACTTGTGATTATCGGGAATTGCCACGGCTTTATTGGTTGTTTTTAAATTATAAAGCTTCATATTGTCCACTAAACCTAAACTCTCATTCTGCCCCCTAGACTTTTCCCCAAAACCTTTTTATGACCTGTACGTATGTGTTATTTATATGTGAGACATTGTTTAAAGTATGTGCCTGATTTACTTGTTTAACTGAAAAAAATCAGGCTTCTTGCAGTGAATATGATTTTTTTACGTATAAAGTGATCTATCAGTGTTTCAATGCTGACATAGACATGCTCTAGACTCTAATATTTATTCATCAAGGAGTTGGTTATATGTGTTGGCTTGATGTTTGTACTCTGAGGGTTTTTTATGTTGATTAGAAGCAGCAGGGATATAAATTTCTGTGTCATTAGATATGTTTCTGACTTGGTATTTATCAAAAATTGCCCTGAGCAAATGGTGTTATTGGGGGTAATCTGAATACTATCAAGTGAAAGAGATAAGAACTAAGAGTCTGTTTTCCTCATGCATGTGTCTGAACCTTAATAATTTGCATTAATGAAAGCAGTCCAGACAATAAAAAGCACAGGTGGAAAAACATAATTTTTAAACTACTGCTTTTACTAGTTTAAGTAATAAACGTTCTTATTTTTCATATTCTTGCAGTGTTGAATGTTATAAATCTAGCATACATTGGTTTTGTTAATAAGTATGGTGTACAGCATTATTTACTCTCTCTCAATCTACATCTCACTGAATAGATATGAATGGCTATTACATTTGCCAAGAGTATATGCAATATATAATGCCTATTATTATTTTAAACCTTTTAACTGTGGCTGTTTGTGTGTAGAGATATTTAAGCTCTTAGGGTACTTGCATGTATTTGGTGATACTGTATAAGCCACTCCAGTAGCCTTAGCCCTTATAATAACATTACACAGTAGAATTGGACACCCTTTGGTAAGGGCCTTTATAGTAGCTGATAGTAGTGGTTGGTGGCAGTTGGTACTACGTTATAGTTTGGGTGGAAGGGGGCATAGCTAGTAAACCTGTACTAGTCTTCCCCAAGAGTGTCTATGTGTGTGTATATATAACTCAAATCTCAAAGTGTATGTGTGTCAGATACTTGGGCAGGGACATGAAGCACTGGTTTGACAGAGAGGGTGCTGGAGGTTTTGGCTTTACCGCTTGGCTGAGATCTGAACCCTATAGCTGTGCCAGTGGGGAGTCTTAATGGGGATCTAGAGAGAAAGGAAGAAACCAGCCCCAGACTGACTGTGATCTCTGTGTGTCCTTAAGGGAAATTGTAATTTACTGTGTGTGTACTTGTTATCCTCCCAATGTGGATGCCCCTCACTGGTGTTAGTGGTGAGGATTGAGGCTCCTTGATTACTGGGCCAGTGCATGGGCATCACATATTAATTAATTCAGTAGTATATTCAGTATAGTCAATATGTTAAACCTTTTCTTAGCAAAACATTTTTGCTCCCTTCATAGAGTACTGATAGTGATAGCCACCTTATTATACACACAAAATGAAGAATTATAATCTTTAAGTGGCCTCAAAATATTTTTTATAGAGGCACATAGACAGTTCAGTGAATTGATGAAATAGTCCATTGACGACTATGGAATTTAGAATAACATTTGTGTTTAATACCCAATGCAGTGTTATTAAATGAGACTAATGGAACTACAGTGGTGTTGTTTGTATACCCTAATATGTGATTATATGAGGTATATAGGTAGAGGTATTATTTAATCCAGAATTAAGTACCACACATTATTGTCATTGAATTTAACTGTACTGTTCTTGGCCCCAGTTTTGGAAGTATTCCAAATAAAATAGCAGGTTAAAATAGCTGAAATGTTATAAATAAATGAACCAACACTTCACTTATTAAAAGGTACTGAGACCTCCCTACCCCATCATTACCATTCATACCAGCAATAAAAAAGGTTAAATAACATAGGCCTTGAGACCAAACCCTTTTCAGTGTGGGACACCATTAATGATAAACTGTTTTTTTTTTCCTCATAATTCACCACAAGTTCCCATTCTAAAGGTTTGACTTTTTAAACATTTACTGAGACATCAGAGCTGAAGTGTAGTAGTATTAAATCTAAATACCTGTAACATACTACCCTGTGGAACTGGGTCAAGTGCTGTCATGAGAACGAGAATTAGAAATACTGTGTATCCAGGAACACCTGCATACAAGGCATTAGTGACATCCCACAGAAGGACCTAAAATTATTTTCTATGGTGTAGAAATAAATTCTTTGCTAAGGGATAACTGAAAATATTTTTACAATAGAGTCAATTTCTTTTGAAACATTTCGTTAAACAGTCTAATGTTTTTATCAGAGTCTGTAGATTAATTAGGTTTCCCTCTACTTACTACTGATAATGTAGATTTGGTCTCAGTATAATGGCAATTTCTGTTATTGAGCTGGTTGTAAATATCACAAATTGAACTGGAGAATATATACTTTAAGTGGTTAAGGTCACTAATCATTTGAGATCATTGAAGGAGTTACTATCTTGTACCATAATATAATTAGTGACATAACCAGAGGAAGGTGAAACATTAACACAAAATGTCTATGGGATCAGAAGCATTATTAGTAAACAAGCATCATTCATAGCTGAATTTTACTAGTTACTGCTGAAATTTTTGCTGGATAATATATATGTATATGAATTATTTCCATTTTGATATTTGTAATATATTTGTCAGTGATTTTTTGTGATGATATGTATACAGTTTTCTAGTCCATCCAATGGAATTTGTATGCCTTTTGATAGTAAATTTATTCTTAAGGCATTTATGAATATATATGCTGTTTAGCTTCTCATAATAACATTTTACAACATTCTTCATATGTCACTGCAGTGACATTTACAGAGTAGTGCCTTCTACTGTAATTGTGGTATCAGGTCTGTTGTATCCCTTGGTAGCATAATAAAGGTATGTCTGTTACTTTATTGTACACTGTATCTGCAAAGCCTAAAATTGTAAATTGTTATTAGTAAATTATGTTTCACATACTTGAATGATGGTAGTTTTTCCTCTCCTCCAAGATACGTTATGCCAGTGAGTATAGTTAGAGATCAGGCAGTTAGGGTAAAGTCCCCACATGTAAATGAGTAGAGTCCCCTCTGCCCCCATTGTTTATCAATACATAAGAGGTTTAGTAGTTTATGTTTTATTGTTCCAGACTTCAGTCTGACAGGCTTTGCTTTTACTGGTAGGTAGGTCTCAAAGACATGTTGCGATGGGTTCCTTAACAATAACTACTCAAGAACAAGGACTCCATTTGATTATTAGAAGAAAATGTGTCCCGATTCTTATTTGGAAATTTAAATCACTGATCTTAATATAATGTAAACTCCTTAAGCAATATTTTAGGGCCTGGAAAATATAAAATTGTTACCCTGTAATAAACTCAGACTGTGATAGAAACTATATAGATTTTTGTCACATTTTTCTATCCTTGGTTAAATCCTAAGCTTTTTCCCACCTGAAACTGGAAGTGAAAAAAAATACTAGCTAATGACTAAAATCAGTAGATGAAAACTTCAAATCCCACCTCTGTTTTTCTGTAATCCAAAATGATGGTGACCCTTTACCCATGAATATCAAATGGTGATCTAAACTTTTTCCGTTATCATTAAGATATATACCATCATCAACAAACCACAGAAGTTTATTTAGGAGTTCTTGAAATAATATTTAACAAATAACCATTTCTCAGTAATTTCTTTCTTACTTATTTGATAAAGGCCTTAGCTTTTCTAAGTAACTTCCCAGTTGAACTAACTCTTTGTACATTGCTGCAAGTGATTCCTTCTATAATATCATCCCATTGAGCTTATTACATTGCACTTTTTCTTGGATTTAATTACTGTGGCCTTCCAAATTCAGCAAGCACTGGTTTCTTTTGCCAGGCTGTTGGTTGGTGCTTCTTGCAGAAGTCATATCACTCTTGTGCTGGTGATTTTGCACAAGTGGGCTGATCTAGTGATATTATTCTTTTAACTCATTCACACCTAATACCTGTGGAAAATTTACACCTCCAGCAGCTTACACATATTCTTAGATGTCTGAGCATTTTCTGAAAATCAATTTAATCAACATAAGCCACACAAAAGCAAATATCTTGTAAACTGTAAATACTGTTAAAACAGGTACAAACAGCAATGTGTTCAATGAGAACATCTTATTCACAATAATAGACATTAGTGCAGTCACAGTCTTTACATCAATATTGTAATATATTATAATGGAAAAAATTCAGAATGATAGTTTTTTCAGTCTTTAATGAACAGTGTTTCAAATCTTGGAAACTGTGCAAGCTAGACATATAGTGACGGCAGCACCTTTTTTTCAGTAAACTTGAGCCTTTCCATGATAGCAAGCAATTCTATTCTGAGTGTGATGTCCCTCCTTTGAGCCAGTGATCAAGGAGCCTCAATCCTCATCACTAACACTGGTGGGGAATGTTCACTTTGAGAAAAATAGCCACACACAATATTTTCAGAATCAGCTCTCTGCACCAAGTACAATTTCCCTTATGAGCACACAGAGAATGCACACTCCATTCCTGGGGCTCAGCTTTCTCTCCAGGCCCCAAATAAAACTCCTCACTGACCACTGTAGAGCTGAGTCCTTAGCCAGGTGTTCCAAGCCAAGTCCTCCACCACCCATTCTGTGAAACCAGTGCTCTGAGCATCCTTGTTCAAACTAGCTGTCACATACGCCCTTTTGAGATTTAATTTTCCCACACACACAGACACCTGGGAAAGATTGGCATAGCTTATCGACTCTGCCACCTCCACCCAGACTATAAGGTAGATTTAGTGCCACTAGAACACCCAAGGCCAGGTACTTTAAGGATCTTACCGGGGTAACCAATTACACTTAGTAAAATTAATACTTATACAAATGGTAGTTTTTAACCAAGTAGCAAGACTTTCAGGAATGTGCAGCCACAGTGCCACTAAATAAATGCAAATACTATCAAAGGTTAAATATTTTCCAGAAGACCAGCCACAATGAAAGGTTTAGCTATATTTAATAATAAATAATAAAAAAATGAAAATGCTGAATATCTATTTACAATAAACACCAGAGTTTCATTCACAGGAAATATAAAAAAAAACACAGATGTAAAGTATCAGATGGATATAGAAAAAAAAACAACATTTAGCTAATCTCACTATATTTTTTAACTGACTGAAGAATTACTGTTCCCTAGCTACAAACTAAAGTAAGCCAGTATGGAAGTGGATGAGTGTCTTCTTGTCATGTCCAAAACAGAGAGTGCACACCTCACATTTCTTACTAGTATTCAAATACAATTTCAGTGCTGATTACAGAATGACATCATATCTAGTCAATTGCCTGTGTGGTTCCCACACTACCCTCTCACTAGAAACTGATCCAGGGTCTTGCACTGCTGTCACAATACACACATATAACATTAGCTAGGTTGACTACATGGCTCAAGCTGTGGATTTATAATACCAGCAGGATAAGAATTTAATACACAATGAAAACAGTGAGCTTAATAAAATTAATGGTGATGAAGATCTATTCTTTGTAACAACTGATGGAGCAGATATTACTGTATTAGAAGCTGAAGATTCTTCAGAGTTGGCCAGCAAAGATATTCTCATAATTGGAAATTCAGTTATTAGAGGGACTGATACTTATATTTGCAGAGAAGATAATGAACCTCAAATAGTGTTATGCTTGCCAGGAGCAAAACTAGACAATGTGAGACAAGCCTTGGAATGCCTTAATGTAAGGAAGTACAGATCCATTTGTATTCATGTTGGTACAAATTATGTCATCCAGAAGGATTCTCTGACTGTTAGTAGGGAACTAACAGCCCTCTTAAATAGTATAGCTTGTACTGGTGTTAGGATATATTTTTCACAAATCACCTATAGAAAGGATAGTCAGGTCACTGTGAATGAAAAGATTTTTTTGAGTAAGTATCTACATGGAAAAAATGTCCTGTTTTAAAACATGAAAATGTGTAGAGCATACAAGCCTAGTTTTGGGCAGACGTGTTCAGATAGGATGGTGTGTATTTGCCAAGATCAGGGAACAGAATTTTTGCAGCAGATATTTTGCAATATTTGACAAACACTAGGCAGGATTTTTGCCAGATCAAAAATTTAACAGTTCACAGATAGCAACATTTGATGCATCTCTGACGGTTGTTAATGCTAGGAACATTAATAAAAAAGTTTTTTATTGGAAAAGTTACTATGTTCCCACAAGACTGATGTTGTTATTGTTTGTGAAACAGGGTTAAAGCACAATGACTGGAAACCAAATCTGTCAGGATATACATGTGTTAACTGTAACAGACATTCTAACAAAAAATCAGGTGGAGGTGTTATGATAGGGATTAAAGATAGTTATGAGACCTGCAATTATTACATGTTAAGTGATAACACCAATACTATAGACTGTGTAACTGTGACAATAAAGACAACCCTGGAACATATAACAATTGTTGGAGTGTATAGACCATCAAAGTTAGATGACCTAGTGGAATTCATACATTTCTTGCATGAAACACAGGAGGGAAGAATAATATAAGCTGGGGACTTAAATTTACCAGAAACAGATGAATAACATTGCTTCAACAATGTTAGTAATGAAATTATTCACAATGTATATTCAGGAACAACAATTGCTTCAGATTGTAAAAAAACCTACCAGGGGATGGAACATACTAGACATTGTTTGTGTTCCTAAAGGAATTACTGTTACTTCAAGTCAAGTTTTACCACCACTGATGTGCAGTGATCATGGGGTTATAAAGGTTAATTTGTTGCTAGATAATTCTGCCAAACTGAAATCTAAATCAATACACAGAAGGTTAATTACAGATTATATGGAAGCAAAACAGTCACTGTGTAAAACTAACTGGAGTGAGGTGTTCAGTGGGAAAACTGCAAATGGAATGTGAAAAGTTTTGAAAGAGAAATTAAGTGCAAAAAATACAAAAAGTTTAACATCAAGATATAGGCATACAACATCATGGGGATATATTTCCATAAGAGCAAGATATCTGATTAAGATGAGAGACAAAAAAAAAATAAATGAAAAAGAGGTCAAATTACAACTTTGAAAACTGAAATAAACAAGCTGGACAAACAGATTAAGCATAGTGAGAAACAAAATCAAGACAAGTGTGAGACAAGATCAAGAAAATTTTGAAGAAATTTTATATAAAGATATTGAGCATAATAGGAAACATTTTTATAGATACATAAGATGTGGAAGGAGTAAAGACACACAAATTGATTAACTGTGTGCAGATTCTAAAATTTATTCTCAGACAAATTATAGACATATTTACAAAATCTTATGCAAAACAGTTTGGCTCCATAAAAGGGGTAATAAGTTGTCCTAGTGACATCCAGGTAACTCCAGATACTGGAATCAAATTAGATTGTACTGAAAAAGAACTGCGCAAACTGGATCCAAACAAAGCACAGGGAGGGTACAGAATTAGTAGCAATGACCTGAGAACACTTCAGAAAGAACTTATGGTACTATTATATCTATTATTGACTAGGTCATATAAATATGGGGAGATCTCAAAATTGGAGACATGCACTTATTAAACCCGTCTTTAAGGGAAAGGGGAGTAGGATAAACAAAGAGTCATATAGACCCTTAAGTCTACTTTCATGTTGTGGAAAAATAATGGAGAAGGTAATATTGGATAAGTTATTGTCAGACTGGACAGGTTGGGACTTGAAACCATATATCAGCATGCATATGTTGAAAGCAGATCTATTACCACCTGTAACATGGTCTTCTATAACAATATAATAACAGCTATGAATGAAAAAGTGTGCTGTGATGTAATTTATATAGATTTAACTTCAGCATTTGACAGGGTCATACACAAGACACTGATCAATAAATTAGTACAGTTAGGTATTGATATACTCTTGATAAGATAGATAGCTGCATGGCTTACAAATAGGACATGGCAAGTATCATACAGCAACTGGAAAGGTAAAATCCTTGATTACAGTCAGGGTGTCCCACAAGGCTCTGTCCTAGGCCCTTACTTGTTTAGATTGTATCTTTCAGACCTTTTTCATCTGAGGTGTTCTACTGTTTATATGCAGATGACCTGAAATTGCGTAAACTGATTACATGTGTTACAGACAAGGCATGTCTGCATCATCATCATCATCAGCTTCTTTCGGCTTTTCCCATTAGGGGTCACCACGGCGGATCATCTGTTTCTATTTCTTCCTGCCCTCCGCATCTTGCTCTGTCACACCAGCCACCTGCATATCCTCTCTCACCACATCCATAAACCTTATCTTAGGCCTTCCTCTTTTCCTGTTACCTGGTAGCTTCATCCTTAGCATCTTTTTCTCAAAATACTCAGCATCCCTCCTCAACACAGGTCCAAACCAATGTAATCTTGTCTCTCTGGCTTTGTCTACAACCTTCCAACCTGGGCTGACCCTCTAATATACATATTCCTAATCCTGTCCACCCTCGTCACACCCAGTGCAAATCTTAATGTCTTTAACTCTGCCACATCTAGCTCTAACTCCTGCCTTTTTGTCAATGCCACTGTCTCCAACCCATATAACATAGCTGGTCTCACTACCATCTTGTAGACCTTCCTTTCACTCTTACTGGTACTCGTCTGTCACAAATTACTCCTGAGACTCTTCTCCACCCACTCCATCCTGCCTGTACTCTCTTCTTCACCTCTCTTCCACACTCACCATTACTCTGAACTACTGATCCCAAGTATTCAAACTCATCCACCTTCGCCACCTCTACTCCTTGCATCCTCACCATTCCTCTATTCTCCCTCTCATTCACACACATATATTCTGTCTTAGTCCTGCTGACCTTCATTCCTCTTCTCTCTAGAGCATATCTCCATCTCTCCAGGGTCTTCTCCACCTGTTCCCTACTCTCACTACATATCACAATGTCATCTGCAAACATCATAGTCCACGGGGACTCCTGTCTGATCTCATCTGTCAACCTGCCCATCACCATTGCAAATAAGAAAGGGCTCAGAGCTGATCCTTGATGTAATCTCACCTCCACCTTAAATGCATCCGTCACTCCCACCGCAGACCTCACCTCTGTCATACTACCCTTGTACATATCCTGTACCACTCTTACATACTTCTCTGATACTCCCGACTTCCTCATACAATACCACAACTCCTCTCTAGGCGCCCTGTCATATGCTTTCTCTAAGTCTACAAAAACACAATGCAACTCCTTCTGACCTTTTCTGTACTTCTCCATCAATACTCTCAGAGCAAACATTGCATCTGTAGTGCTCTTTCCCGGCATGAAACCATACTGCTGATCACTAATCATCACATCCCTTCTTAACCTAGCTTCCACTACTCTTTCCCATAACTTCATGCTGTGACTGATCAGTTTAATCCCTCTGTAATTACTACAGCTCTGCACATCATCCTTATTCTTAAAAATCGGTACTAAAACACTTTTTCTCCATTCCTCAAGCATCCTCTCACTTTCCAAGATTTCATTAAACAATCTGGTTAGAAACTCCACTGCCATTTCACCTAAACACCTCCATGCTTCCACAGGTATGTCATCTGGACCAACAGCCTTTCCATTCTTCATCCTCTTCACAGCTATCCTTACTTCCTCCTTGGTAATCTACTGCACTTCATGATTCACTATCCCCACATCATCCAATCTTCTCTCTCTCATTCTCTTCATTCATCAACCCCTCAAAGTACTCTTTCCATCTGCTTAACACACTCTCCTCACTTGTGAGTATGTTTCCCTCATTATCCATTATCACCTTTACCTGCTGCACATCTTTCCTAGCTCGGTCCCTCTGTCTAGCCAATTGGTACAGTTCCTTTTCTCCCTCCTTAATTTCCAACATTTCATAGAACTCTTCATATGCCTTATCCTTAGCCTTTGTCACCTCTCTCTTTGCCATGCACCTCATCTCCTTATACTCGTGTCTACTTTCTTCATCTCTCTGACAATCACACTTCTTCTTTGCCAACTTTTTTCTCTGTATACTCTCTTGCATTTCCTCATTCCACCACCATGTCTCCTTGTCATCCTTCCTCTGTCCAGATGTCATACCAAGCACCTTTCTAGCCGCCTCCCTTACTAGCTCTGCTATAGTTACCCAGCTATTTGGTAACTCTTCACTGCCTCCCAATGCCTGTCTTAACTCTTCCCTGAACTCCACCTCACTATTACCCTTTTTCAATTTCCACCATTTGATCCTTGGTGCTGCCATTACACTCTTCCTCCTCTTCTTGATCACCAACGTCATCCTACAAACTACCATCCTATGCTGCCTAACTACAATTTCCCCGGTCACCACTTTACAGTCTCCAATCTCCTTCAAACTGGCCCTCCTACATAAGATATAATCCACCTGTGTGCATCTTCCTCCACTCTTTTATGTCACCCTATGCTCCTCCCTCTTGTTAAAATATGTATTCACCACGGCCATGTCCATCCTTTTAGCAAAGTCCACTACCATCTGACCTTCTGCATTCCTTTGCTTAACACCATACCTACCCATCACTTCCTCATCCCCTCTGTTCCCTTCATCAACATGCCCACTGAAATCTGCTCCAATCACCACTCTCTCATCCTTGGGTACAGTCATCACCACTTCATCCAACTCACTGCAAAATTTTTCTTTCTCATCTATCACACACCCAACTTTTGGAGCATATGTGCTAACAACATTCATCATTACACCATCAATTTCCAGCTTCATAAACATCACTCTGTCTGACACTCTTTTCACCTCCAAAACACTCTTAGCATACTGTTCCTTCAGGATAACTCCTATGCCATTTCTCCTCCCATCCCAACCATGATAAAACAATTTGAACCCACTTCCGATATACCTAGCCTTACTCCCCTTCCACCTGGTCTCTTGCACACACAATATACCAACTTTCCTTCTGTCCATCATATCGGCTAGCTCTCTCCCTATACCAGTCATACTGCCAACATTCAAAGTTCCAGCCCTCATTACCACAGTCCTAGCCTTTCTCCTCTCTTCCTGCCTTCAGCCATGCCTTTCCCCTCTTCTCCTCCTTCGGCCAACAGTAGCCCAATTTCTGCCAGCACCCTGTTGGCTAACAGTACTGGTGGTGGCCATTGTTAACTCGGGCCTCGACCGATCCGGTATGTAAATATTTACTGCTGTCTGCATGAATGATTTGGCGAAGTTTTATGCTGGATGCCCTTCCTGACGTAACCCTCCCCATTTATCCAGGCTTGGGACTGGCACAAAGAAATGCACTGGCTTGTGCATCCCCAGTGGCTGGGTTCATGTCTGCAAAATGACTAAATTGACTATTTGGGCACAGGAGAATAATGTGCTGATAAATACATCAAAAACTAAGCATATGAGATTTGGGAGACATAAATTGAAAGGTGACTATTTAATACAGCACACAGTGATTGAAACTGTAGGCTCATTTAAGGACCTGGGTATATGGATAGAGTCAGCTATGAGTGTTTCTAATCAGATCAACCAATTGGTTAATGATAGTTATAGAACTATAGGTTCTATAAAAAGATTTATAAAGTCTAGGAAATTAAAAATGATGAAGTCGTTGTTTGTTAGTTACATTAGACCCAAACTTGAGTATGTAATAACAATATGGAAACCCTATAAGAAAACAAGCATGAGTAAACTGGAAAGAGTACAGCGGAAATATACCAAGACATCCATGAATGTGAACATTTAAGTTATTATGAAATACTAAAATATCTGAACTTGTACAGTGTCTCTTACAGATATCTAAGAGGAGATCTTGTTCAGGTATATAGGGCATTTATAGACAACTACCTCTGGGAATGTCTGGGCTATCAAAAAGTGCTAGATAATCATCAGATAACCTATGTAGAAGATTCTACAGGAATGAAACGTGTACTAACTGGTTCTCTGGCAGAGTAGCTGATGCATGGAATAGATTACCAAATTACATTAAAGCAAGTACTAGTTTAGATATTTTTAAGAACAGCCTGGACACTTATTATGGGAACAAGTGTTTTGGTATATTGGCAAGCTAGAAGGGCTTTAATGCCCGTGCTTGAAATATTTGTATGTATATATGTATGTATGTATGTATGTTTGTATATAAGGTTTATTACAGCATCTGGAAACTGTAAACAAATTCCAACACTTCCACCCTTCTTGCCAAAACTAACAAGCTATTCTCTGGCACCCCAGGGTAGCAATTAGTTCACCACTAAGCACAACAGAACAGCATCATAGCCTGGCTTTTCACAGACATTGCATCACCGGCTGCATTTAAACCTGCAAGATAAAATCTTTATGGCCTAAACAAAGTAATCTAATTTCAGGCTATTTTTCTTAAGGTTAGTTGGGCTGAGCTTAACCCCTTTCCCTCCAGTATCTTTTGTTAAAATATATACATTTCATCAGTTACAACAATACAGTTTAACATGCATGTATATTTATTTTCTGTCCAGCAGGACCCACTATTGATAAATTTTTAACTCCAGCAACTTTACAAATACATTTTTAACACAAGCATCTGTACAAATCAGTTTGTATGCTGGCATATGTTACACCTGCATTGCCCTACTCCCCCTGGCACAGCTAGCAATACCTCACACCATCACACTGAGTTTTTATTGAATAATGCATTAAAAGAAATATGTAAAATATGCTTATTTGATAATTAAAGTATAAATGACACTAAGTATCTCTCAAGCTGCACAGCTTACTACCATATCTACTTCTAATCAGCACATCCAAATTACTATTTCGTCACCACTTCTCTGTTAACACTCAAACTTGCTTATCCTCTAATACCTCACTCTATTGTATTTCTTAAATTACTCCTATCTTATGCACCAGTTTTCTAGCTATAAAATCTCAGCCAAGGTTTTTAAATTCAACGTGTACAAATATCAATACAAATGTTATTATACTATTATGCAATGTATTCACCGAAACTGCATTATAAAATCTGTTATTGTAAATATTGATTGCATTAAATATGATACATTGGAGCTTTTTCACCAGACCCTTGGTTGAAAAAGGGCATATATTCCCAGTCAGACTTTCCTGGTAAACAAATGCTTATAAATAATAAATAAATTAATTAATTACTTAGTTAATAGATAGGTATCAATGTCAATTTTCTTTAACATCTTCTGAGCTTTAGTCTGATATTATACTATAACTTATAAGTAATTTGGTTCTGGAAATATAAATATTAAGTGGAAAGGTACAAGACCCTTTTCAGTCATGACATGGGCCAAATGACAAGACAAAGATGCAAAAGATATGCAAAGCATATACAATTACAAAGTGCAAAGACATATATCCTACTGATGTATAAACTTGGATTTGGTAAGCAGATAATTTGTCTGAATAGTGCATATGCAACAGATTATTAGAATACTGAAACATACATAATATGCAGGTACAATAAACACAAGTTTCCTAATACAATAAAGTACTATGCTTTATAGTTATGATCATGTCCTATATAGTTCATATTTTCATTTATACCTTGCAAAGGTAAGGGAAAACAGCTCTTGTACTTTACAAAAAAAGCACCTAAACAGGCATGTCTAAGGGTCAGCTTCCGGTGATTTCTCTTGTCCACCTGATGAATCTGGGCATACTGTGGCAATGCGGCAACTGCCTCATGTACACAGACAACCCTCTCCTCCCACCATTTAACACCACAACCTGCGAGAGATGCACTTACATAGCCAAACTGGAAACAAAGCTCTCTCCATCCAAGATTGTGCTAGACAGTCAAGAGGAGAAGGTTAACACCTGCACTACACCTCAAGCAACTCATAGCCCTTCAAACCCACACCATCAACACCCACACATAGCAACACTAAACCCACATATGTGGAGGTCCTTAACATTAACCTGCCCAAGCAACAAGGACCTCCAAAGCTGAAATGCAAACAAACACCAGACACAAACAAAGTGACACATAGCTTACAACACCAGTGTGCCACCCAACAACAGCCCCTAAGGCAAGACAATGTACCCAACACTTTAGTCATAGGTGTCTCTATAGTCAGGCACACTGATGTCCCACTCACCAGGCTGAACAAGGAGAAAATTGCAGTCAGCTGCCTGTCGGGTGCCAGGATCCACCACATAACGCATGCACTCAAGTCACTCCACAACAAGTACAAATGCGACTCTGTCATTGTTCATGTTGAAGTAAATGACTTCAGATGTACCTCCCTGGACTACATGAAAAGAGACATGGAAGAGCTCTTGGATCATGTGGCCCAGGCAGGCATGACCCTAGCCCTGAGTAGCATCCTGCCTTCGTCCAGAATGATACCACAGTATAAGGACAGAATGAATGACTTCAACAATTGGCTAAGCTTCTGGTGTCATTCAAAGGGGATCCAGTATCTGTCTGCTTGGGAAGACATGATCAACAAACCACGATGCTTTGCCAGAGATGGTCTGCACCTGTCACCCCTGGGATTCAGGTTACTGGTTAAAGCTCTTGCCACCCCTATAGTGCCTTTTTTAGGCAAGGTTCAAAGGACAAAACCATCAACGTAACAGATACAAGCATGCCAAATCTGAAGGTAATGCTACTCAATGCTAGAAGTCTAAACCTCAAAATGCACTCTCTCGAGGCACTCCTAAAAATGGAGAACATCGATAGATGTGCAGTAACTGAGACCTGGTTCAAGGCTCCAGAGAGCACCCTGCAATACCAGGCTACAACTCTTACCACACGTTTTGGCCACAAAACCAAGACGGAAACACTAAAGGTAAAGGAGTGTCTATATTCACCAAGGGTATTCACACCTCCAGGCTAGTTGCCCAACACAATGCATCTGAAATTCTCCAGGTGCAACTAACATTTGGTAAGACTGCAATCCAAATTATAGCTTGCTACAGATCGGGAAAACTACTCAGGTACCAACACCTTTTCCCAACGGTTCTTGGAATTCATAAATTCCAATGCCATGGATCAACTAATCCATTGTCCCACCAGGGGCTCCAATATCCTAGACCTGGTCATTACCAACATGGGAGATAGCTGCTCTACACCAGTAGTCACCCCCTCATTGGTAAGATCTGACCATAAGCAAATCACCCTTGACATCCACATCCCACCCCACCCCCCAGTAAGGAAACCTCCGTAAAAAACTTCTCCAAAGCCAACTTCATGCTACTGAAGACAGAAGTGACAGACTTCATGACACCCATGCAGATGGGATCTGAAAGTTTGACTGCTGAATCCTACACTAAGGCACTGTATGAGCACATCCACGTGTGCATGAATCTTGCCATCCCAAATAGAACCAAGATGCTCTCCTCCAAAAAAAGGAAGCCAATCTGGTGGTCCCCTGCTGTAAACAAACTATACAACAGAAGGAAGAAACTGTTGCAGAAAAGAGGAAAATCCCAGGATGCAAAAAACTCCCTCACCAGCCTCAGTAAGAAGCTGAGATGCCTCATAAAATCCTCAAAAGCTAGTTATGAAAATAAAATTGCCAAAGATTCCAAAGACAACCACAAGGCATTCTATAGTTATGTCAAGAATCTAAATGGCAATGCTCAGATCTGCTCTGAGCTACAACAGAATGACATTAAATATACTGATCCCAAGGATATTGCCAATATCCTGGCAGATCGATTTAGTGCCAACTTCACCCCCCCTCACCCCCTAAAGGGCCCATCTCAATACCAAAAGATTGCCAAATTCTGGTAATCACAGTCACACAGGTAGAAAACGACCTCTCCAAAGCTAAGAATACAGCATCCATGGGACCAGATGACATCCTGGGCTGTGTACTACATGAACTACAAAATGAACTGGCACCTCACCTAAGTGTCATGTTTAATCATAACCTCATCTCAGGCTTCGTGCCCACTGAGTGGCGCACAGCTACAGTTATCCTACTCCACAAGGGGGGATCCACCCTGGATCCTGGGAACTACAATCCCATCAGTCTGATGAGCCTGATCTGCAAGGGCATGGAACGCATTATCATGGAACTTATACACAAAGACATTGGCAACCTTCAAACACTGGACCCCACCCAGTTTGGTTTCATGAAGGGACAATCTTGTCTCCTGAACCTGACTTGACCTCTTAGAATCAGTCTCCAGAGCTGTAGATGAGGGTAAGGCGGTCCATACAGCCTATCTGGACCTCACCAAGGCCTTCGACATCAACCCCCACTCTGGAATCATAGATAAACTTACTAAGCTGGGCATAAATCCCTGTGTCACTCAATGGGGTGTCAACTGGCTTACTGACAGAACCCACACTGTAAAAGAAGCCAACTCCAAATCATCCAGCTCCAGACAAGTGGAGTATCTCAGGGTTCAGTCCTGGGACCACTCTTGTTTGGCATCTACTTCTCTGAAGTACAGGCCAACACTAAGGGACACTAGCTAACAAAGTTTGCAGATGACTGCAAACTGGGAGCCATTATTGAATCCCCAAATTATGTGGATATTCTACAAAAGGGCCTCACAGAAACAGATGCCTGATGCCAGAGCCATGGGCTCAAGCTTAATGCCAAGAAATGTATAGTTATCCCCTTTGGGAAAAAAAAAAACATGTACCTATGAATTACCACATAGGTGTCAGTACACTAAACATTGAAAGTGTGATGAGAGACTTAGGGACACAGGTGGTAAGTGGTCTCACCTTCGATAACCACATCGCCACAACAGTCAGGAAATCCTTCTATGTGGCACACCTCATCACTATGGGCTTTTCATTCAGGAAAATGGAGGTCATTGTCCCACTGTGCTCATCTTCATTAGACCCATTATAGAGTATTACACCCCGTTTGGTATGTACCTCACAAGACATCTGCAACAGCTGGAAAGGCCACAGACATACCTCACTAAAAGAATCACAGGCTTAAAGCATATGCCATATGCTGACTCTAAAAAAACTCCAGCTATACTCTGTGGCATATCGTCTACTCAGAGACGATCTCTGCTTAACATACAAGGCCATGTCAAACCCTGAGCTGTTGGACATGCTCCACTTAAAGAAATCCCAATCCCTCAGAGCCACACGCTCCAGGGATCTAAACCTTGTCATCACAATGAACAAAACATGCTGGAGGGATAGGTTCCTGACCCAGAGACTCCCCATACTCTGGAATAGATTGCCCATACATGTCAAGCAGAGCACCTCCTTGGCCCTCTTCAAAAGGAACCTTGATGAATGGATGGTAAATAGGAAATTCACCCTGGGGATCATGTCAGTCACCCTGCTAGACAGGGGTCCAGGGAGGTAAATATTGCGGGAAGAAATATCCAGGGAACTGTTATGGCTAGGCTTGTATAGGCCCTAGGGCCAATAGCCTAGTACCAACCTATGAACCTATGAACCTATGACCTTAGAGGCTTAAAAGCAAACAAAAGAAACAAATAAATAAATGTATGCATGCATGCAAGTATGAAACTATTAATAACGTGACAATCTAATCTCTCCATTACAGTTGCATCCTAGACTAACAATCTTAGTGTCATTTTGTGTTTTACATCTTGCCCTTTCTTACACTGTCTATTAACTGCCAAGTCAGTTAGTTTTTGAAGCCAGTGCTTAAAATTTTAGGATGCCACAAGGAGCTATGAATGTTAAGAAAAAGAAGTTTACAAAAATGTGCTATTGGAGTGAATGAGTTAAAAATCTTATTTGGAATGAATGAGTTAAAATCGTAGTTCCAGTTTACCATGCACTACACAGTTTGAATACCACTTATCTGCAAGTGGTGTGCCCTCCCCCTGTAACCCTGCCAGTCCACTCAGATTATCAGGATTAGGGCTGCTGGTCATTTCTAGGATTCAGTTAGTGACCTCAGGTAGGCACACTTTACCTACCTGGCAACATTCTTTTGGAAGTGATTACCTGTCTATGTCACGAAAGTGAGAATGATGTTTTGCTTTAGAGTTCTCTAAAAAAAGCTTTTACTTAGAAGACTCTTCCTTAATCCAGAAAGATATAACACAGACTAAATCAGTCACTTGTATTTGTTTTTAATCAATCTTGTCTATTTTGCTGTGATCTTTTCAGCTACAGCATGCACTTTCTATTGTTTTAATACTGCATAATGGTTTGGATTAAGCATCTTAATAAATTAAAGATTAAAGGTTACTCACTTATTCTGTGTCTTTTTTAGATAGAGATATGATCAGATGTTTTTTTCTGACTTTAACCACTGATTTCTATATATGTTATAAATGTAGAAAACGAATGGGACAAGAATATCCAATAATTATTGTTAAATTATTTCTCATTCTTTTAAATGTTTTCTTTGCCCAATCAATATATCTTCAGATGATTGTAAATTGTTGTTTGAAATGTTAGAGGTTGTTTATTAGTTTTTATCCAAAATTCTTTCATTTAAAAATGAACTGGCTGGTATTCAGCTTTTAAAAATTGTGTGTGCCAATTTTGAGTTTATTTTGGTAAGATTTTTGTGATATAGAAATATATTGTAAAACATTTTATGAAAGTTAAACATTCTGCATGTCATGATCAAATGTAATATTAAAAAACAATTTCTGGAAAACGTTATTTGATTTGACGTCATAATGAGCATCCCTCTGGCCTTTAGATAGAACAAAGACAAATCCAATGATATCAGAAAGATTGGTTGTATGTCTCCACTGTAATTGTGTCTGATTTAGTTTGTCAGTGATTCTTTATAGTTACTTCATCCCTTTCAGTTATTTCATCCCTTTCTGCAAGGTACAGTAACCTCAGAGATAATTATATTAAAGCGGATGAGCAAGAATATGCCCCTGCAAGGGCAGTTCTGCCATTTTGGTCAGTCATCTTTACTACTTTCATGTTGAAACAACTGATCTCCACAGACTGACTACCTTACATCCCAGTACTTGACTCTTACACAGCTTTTAAGTTGTGAAATTAAAAAAAAAAACAAAACAATGCTAACATTTTAGAAGGCATTGACACATAATATAGACTAATTTTATTTTACTTGTCTGAAATATTTGTCCATTTTTTTAGTGCTAGGGAAGAGCTGGAGCCTGTACCAGAAAGTAAGAGATGTAAGGCATAAAACTATTCTTGAATGGGATACCAGTCAGTTGCAAAATGCATACCCATTACATGCACATCTCTAAGCATTTAAGAGTACTTGTTAACCTAACACCATATCCTTGAGATATTGGAGACGACCAGAGACACCAATGAAAACCCAAGCAGACAGACACAAAGTTTGCACAGAAGGCACCCAACCACTAACTGAACCAGAAAAGAATGGACTGTGAAGTAGGCATGCTAGCCATTGTGCTATTGTTATTGGGCTTTTATCACCTCATAAAAGAAGATGACCATTCTCCATTTTCAGACTGTTTTCTGTTATAGCATCTTCTCCAAAATACCTGTCATCATTTAAAAGTCAATACAATGAGCCTAGTATTAATGTTTCTTTAATTACTTTGAATAAACTGGACAACTTAGGGTACAAAGAAAGATTGCTTCATGTTTTCATTGAATGATTTTGAGAATGTGCACATTCTACTCTGGTTAGCTGTCTGCCTGGAAAGTACCTATAAGAATACAGCGTGGATTAATGTAAACAAAGAGGCTGTGATGTACATTTTTTTCTTCTGGTTTTTGCTTCGAAGCATAGCATTTCATCAGTTATACTTGCACATTTCATTTTAGTTTGTTTTAGTTTTGGTGGTTTACTGTACAGGAAGAATATGAACTATTTACAAACTTAACTGTGTAGTTCTGGGTTTGAATATATCAGTTTTTAGCGACCTGCTATGTGACTGAACACATTTCTTAAATAGGCAATGTACTAAAATCGCCCCATGGTTAATAAATCTTGAATAATGTGATTTTGTTGCTGTAATAAATTTTGCTTTTCTTCCTGATGGCAGTATTCATTTTAATGTTTAATCCTTCTTTGGAAAGCATATCAATTTTGCTTGTTGTGTGAAATTTGACAAAATATGACAGAGTGTGACAATTTAGTTTGATGTTGCTTTATTTAGCATATGAGTGGGATGAATATTAAAACCTGATATTGAACCTCTTCAATTTTCACTTATAAAATCTGAATGATTTAAGTCAAAAAAATCACTATATGGCACCACTGAATTTGTTTTTTTTTTCACTGGAGAAAGAAAAATTAGATGATGAATACTTTCTTATGGTATCAATAAAATTATTTGTTTAATGTTGGATATTAGATATCAAAACAGAAATGTCCTCTCTTTTGACAAACATTTTGCAAAAACTGGATGGTATTAATTGATGTCTGCTCAGGTTCTGGATGTAGATCAGAAGTGTATTGCTGAACTTCATGCCTCTCTCTCTCTCTATGTGTATATATATATATATATATATATATATATATATATATATATATATATATATATATATATATATATATATATATATATATACATATATATATATACATATATATATATGTATACACATAGATATATATATATATATATATATATATATATGGGTCCCTGTTATATGATTGAACTTTGTT
>NC_056741.1:1282643227-1282715727 GCF_019279795.1 Protopterus annectens | reverse complement strand
AACAATTGGCTTAGCTTGTGGTATCGGACCAAGGTGAGCCAGTATCTGTCAGCCTGGAAAGGCATGGACAACAGACCACACTGCTTTACCCCCAAATGTGGGGGGCTGTGCCCCCTGCACCCCCCTAACTATCTATACTAACACCAGGATCATACTACAGTGGGGAAAACGACATATACCTTTGACTTGCCTTAGAGTACTACTTGTTAGTGAAATGAGTTTTAGGTGAAATGAACTTTCAGGAAAATGAACTTCAGGTGATTTGGTCTCAGTGAAATGGGTGTCAGTGAAATGGTCTTTCAGTGAAGTGATACAAATCCATATATATATATATATATATATATATATATATATATATGTGTGTGTGTGTGTGTGTGTGTGTGTGTGTGTGTGTGTGTGTGTGTGTGTGTGTGTGTGTGTGTGTGTGCATCTCTCTCTCTCTCTCTCTCTATATATATATATATATATATATATATATATATATATATATATATATATATATATATATATATATATATGTATGTATATATATATATATATATATATATATATATATATATATATAAAATATATATATATATTTATATGTCTGTGTACACACACGCACACACACACATATATATATATATATATATATATATATATATATATATATATCCTTAAAAATTATAATGATCATTATAATGAGCAATGGCTATTGTTTGAAAATTATGTATTCATAAACATAACTTAGCGTGAATCCTCATGGCAGTCCCTTTCAACCTGATGAAAATATCTACCAGTAAAACAAAATACATTTTGATAAAGAACAAACTCAAGAAAATTAACAGATATTTTCATAAACAAATGTGAGCATCCAGACTCATGATATAGTAGCAATTTAATGACTTTGATTCCAATCAGTTTTATGCAATTTGTTGGTAAAGTTAAATAAAATCCCTGTTAAGTACCTTTGTTCAGAATGTGATGGGCAAATGGTAGCTATGACTGATTCTTTTGTATCCTAGGAATCCCATAATTAGCAAGACAGCTTTGCTAATCTTTTAAGTAATAATTATTTCAGTATGACGTGCCTATTCAAAAATATCTCTCCTGCAACACATGTATTGATTTGCCAAACTCATACCTTTTAAACAAACCTTTTTCTTCATATATTGCTATCTTATAACAAGATAACACTTTTCAGTTAATAATGTGAATCCATAATCTCATCAATCCCACTCAAATTTGTCTGCCTGATTATTATATTCTTGTTCGTTTGCAAATTTTAATTGATTTTCACTTATTTAGTATGCACTACAGGCTGTATTAAGTGCAACAAGAGCAGACAGAGGTATAAAGTGTTTTATATTCTCATGTTCTTGTTTACTGTTTTGATAAAAAATTCTATTTACATTGCTATCAAACTTGTAATGGTCACAGCTGGCATCCATAATATATCAGGCAGTTTAGAGCAGAAGACTAAAGCTATGAGTTGCTAGTCAGCTTCATCCTCTGACTTTGTTGTCTAGTTCTGTAGTTGGGATTAGCTTTGACGTGCAGTTCTGTAGTCCAGGGTTTGATTCTCTCAACTTCCATCTGACTAATGTGTGTCTGCATGCAGGAGAGTTAACTATATAAGGATCTGTCATCACTCGTGAAAACAATCTAATATCTAGTGTTTTACTCAGTTAACAAATTAATACAATACCATTAATAAATATAAAAAAATTATAGGCTGCAAATATGGCTATATCTTATTAAGGCCCAGTCTTCAGACTAATGTTTTGAATAAATATCTAGAACCAAAAATTGCATGTCCCTGGCAACAGATTCATAATCTAAAGGTGCATTGACCTGTGAAAAGTTATGGTCATATGGATAGAGTGACTTAATAGATGTACAGACTAGTCCTAAAAAATACCTCAGTGCTGGTTAGACCAGATATGGTATGGTGATAATATGTTGAATAAGTCAGAGATACTTCTGAATATAGGGAGAGCCGAACCAAGTGCTATGCACAGGTCTACTTTTTCAAGCACAGCGCTATTTACCAGCCACTGTGGAACTTCATAGCAGAGTGTTTGTACCTATACAAACCACAATGAAAGTTCATTACAGAGTGCATGTAACACAAGCAGTGATGTACCATAGCAGCTTCTGTTACTCTATCCTCAGGATTGCCTATTGTCATTTCACAAATGCTCTGTAGCATGAAAATGTAAAGATTCAGAGACTTGGCACATAATTAATTGTTTTGATTGAAGGAAAAGAAGAACAAATCTGTGGTAGATCAGACACTAGCAAAGCTGAGATATACATTAGCATGTATCTTCACCCCTTATAACATGTACATGTTGTTTTATCAGTAAAACAAGACCATGGTAGTTCATTTGGTTAACTCATTTGTATACTCAAAAAAAAAAAAAAAAAGTTGCATACTCATGCTCACACTTAGAACTGGTTTAAAACAACTTGCAGTCAGAATGCTTCCTTAGACATTATGACATCGTTTTAGTTTACTTCATGGCAGAACTGAAGATTTCTCTGCAAATATGTTTTCCTTATGTTAATTTCATAAAAATTGTCGGCTTGGAGTCCTGTAATCTTCTGCTACTATCTATTCTAGACTCCCAGTTACTGTAGTTCTCAGTAATAAGTATTAACTAAAGTCAAGGCAAGGGTTTCCATGCATTCAAGTCAGTATTTGAGTTTCTTAACATCTTTGATCAGCACTTGTATCACTGTCATTGGGTTAAAAACTGTACAAATGCACACAATGGAATGTTTTATATAAATGCACTTTCCTTTTATTTATATCATAATTAAGTAACACTTCTGGATCTGTATACTTAAACATTGCAGTTAAAATGCCAGAGAATCTTAACCACAGGACCAGTGAAACCAGTAAAGTCAGGTTTATTCTTCTCTGTCTAGCGCCTCGGCCTCAGTAAGCCTTCAGGGACTCCTTGGTTTCACTGGTCCTGTGGTTTAGTTTTTCTGCTGCTTTTTTCTGTTGTTATTAAAATGCCAGAGAATCCCTGTTTTCTATACAGAGCTGTATTTTGCGCAGGGGTGTGCTATATATTTTAAGTCAGTATTCATAGCCTGTTGGTGCCTACCTGTGTTTGCTAGGATCGTTAGATCCCTGAGTGGATAGGTGTAGTGAAACATTTTTCACTATGCTGTATACTGTCACATAATGCTGCCACACCACCAGGTTTTCAATAATCTCATTTTTGTGTATTTGTACCTCCTAAGCGGCCTGAATCAGCCACCAGTAGTATGCCATGATGCATATTACAAGGTGCTTAGACATAGCCCCTCCCAAGAGTACTTCAAGGCAGCAAAACAGATAAATGATTCTTGCAGGATTCTTGTGGTTGGCACTGAACAGATAAATGACTCTTGCAGGATTCCTGCAGTTGGCACTAAACAGATAAATGATCCTTGCAGGATTCCTGCGGTTGGCACTAAACAGATAAATGATCCTTGCAGGATTCTTGCGGTTGGCACTAAACAGATAAATGATTCTTGCAGGATTCTTGTGGTTGGAACTAAACAGATAAATGATTCTTGTAGGATTCTTGTGGTTGGCACAATACATTTTAGATTAAATAATGAGTTGTAATTTGCCTAAATCGCAGAGAATATGATTTCTTTTTCTACTCATGGACTCAATTTACTTAACTAGATAAAACTTCCCAGGCAACCCTTGAAAGCATGCCTTTACATGTGTCTAGTGTACCTTAAAATGTTAACAAAAATATACAAATCAAGGAAAAGAAGCAAATACATAAGTGACCCACAAAATATGATTTCTATAAAGACAATACAGGTGTTCAATATGTGAAAATGGAATCTGCTGCTTACTATAGCTATCTCAAAGTACTGCAAGCAATAATAGAGACACAATTATACATTTTTTTATGTAACTTTACTCCTCACATATGAGGATGAAACAAGGTCACATTACCAAGTGGCATTGATGCACAAACATTCTAGAACAAGGCATTTCAGATTAATGTTCAAACCTCACAGCTGTCGCTTATATGTGGGATGACTCAGAGTGTATCACATAACTTCCCAGTGTTTCAACTCACAGAAGAAAATAAATTTCAAAAAAACAAGTGCATGAACTTTATGTGTACCAGTGTTACTATTAACATTACATTAATTTAATGAAGATGCTTAAAAAAGGAGGGCACGAACTGCATTTGTACCAATGTCACTGTTAACACTGATTAATTTAATAAAGGTCTTTAAACAAAAAAAGGTGGGCACATCTACCTTGGACTATCCAATGTTTGGTAGTTATTTACATCTCTTGAGCATATATTGGAATAAGCATATGTGGAAATGAAATAAAAATATATATACTCTATGTCTGCAGAGATATATGTGCCAAGTTCAAGAGAGTGTTAAAACAGGTCACACTCATTCAGTTTTACCTTTCTGTAACACATTATAAATATCAGATTCAAACATTCTCAAAAACACTTCTAATGTAGAGTTATTGACAGAAACAAATGTACTAGGTTCACAAAATAAAACAACAGAAAGGTTAAAATTGCCACAGGTTTGTTATTTTGTCACCAGGGGAGTGTCGTGTTTTACTCTCCCTCATGAATGAACGAAGTGTTGCTGACAAGGGGAGCATGGTGGTTGTTATGAACCATGAATTTTATTATAATAGTTTGAATGCTATGTTGTCTGATAGTGAAATTTATAAATGAATTTCTAAAGTTGAGTTATATGGTTTCATTAGCAGTGTTCATAGTTTGCTTTATAATGCAAAGTTAGAAGGAGCTATTCCTGATAATTTGTGCAGATACCTAAAAGTTGATTTACCGCTTGTTCCATTATTTCAGGGTCTACTCAAGATTCACAACAACATGAGCCATCCTCCATTTAGACCTATAGTTGCTGGGGGGGGGGGATGGATCACTGAACCTATATCCATTTATTTAGAGAAAAAGTTGAGACTGATGTTGGACACATGTTTTTGGGTTAAAAGATACACAGCAATTTCTTTTTGATTTATATGAGTTTTCCAAGGATGATGTGTTTCCATCTAGTTACCTTTTGGTAACACTTGATGTTGTATCACTGTTTACAGTGATACTTAATCAACAAGGTATTATAAGGATCAAGGATTTTATTACAATGAGAAGTGATTTGGATGCTAGGCAGATTGATCTTACTGTATTTCTCCTTGAGATGGTTTTGGAGAATAACATCTTTACATTTGACAGTAGATATTACCACCAGAGGCATGGTGTAGCTATGGGCACAACTTGTGCTAATAGCTACTCCAGTGCAGTTACGGCCGCATGGGAATGCAGGTTTCTAGTAAGTTCAAGATGGTGGGGGTTATCAAATAAAATATTACTGACAGTTTGTGCATGACGTTTTTATGGTTTAGACATTAGATGAATTTATCTGCTATATTCATTCCACTACAGACTTTTTCAGTTCACTGCTACTAAGTGCCATACTGAGATATCCTATTTGGATGCTATGGTGAAGAGGGAGCCTGATATTAATAGATTTATTACAAGAATTTATAGGAAGGATTGTTACAAACTGAGTTTTGTCCATTGTAGCAGTATGCATCCTAACCATGTGTTTGAGAATGTGGTGAAGAGACAAATGTTAAGGGTCTCTAGGATGCATGTTAAAGACCATAACTTTGAGGAATTTATCGTGACCCTGAAGGATGATTTTGGGGTTAGGGGGTATAAAGGGACTGAGATAGCTAAGGGTATGTGTGGAGCCCACCAGCTTAGGAAGGGTGTTGGGAGACCTTATTTTATGGCCCCCACCCAAGACACACATAGACAAGTTAGAAGGGACAATACCTCCCCTATGACTTTTTCCAGCGACATACATAAGGGCACTGATGTAATTAAAAAGAATTGGCATATTTTTAACTTCTGATTCATTGATTGAAGCATTAGTTGGCACATCTCCTAAGTTGTATTACAGGAATATGGGGAATTTAAAGAGTTTGTTGTGTTATGTGGACAGGTTGGGCTATCGACAACAGGGAGAGGGTATAAAAAAAATGTGGCACTTGTAATTTCTGCCGGTATGTCAGAGAAAGTAATGAGTTTGTTCATCCACAGACAGGGAAGAAATTTTTTTAAATGTTATGACTAACTGTGACACCATGAGTGCTGTTTATTTAGATAACTGTGAGCAATGCAGCTCATTTTATCTTGGCAAAACTAACTGTTGGTTTCATGAATGCATTAGGGACCATATATTTTGTATTAATAAAGGTAATACTGTCAATGCCTTAGCTAAACATGTTCAGATGCAAGATAATGCACATAGGTTTTCTTTTATTGTGTTAGATGTTATATATGAGAATGCTAGGTGGAATAACATTGAAAATGAAACAGAGAGATTTGAAGCAAGATGGATTGTCAAACTAGGTTCTCATATAGGGTTAGGCTTAAATGAATGTGTACCCTTGAAACCTGTTTTAAAAGCCAGAATGAGAAGGAAAAAAATAATGCTTACCTCCCTTTGCTGGTTCACTTCTTTGGTGAGTTCAGCTTTAACTATTTAATTGTTTTATTAGTTTAGCTCCTGATTGGTATGTGTATTATGATATTGTTATATAAATGTTCAGTGAAGAAGCTGTTTTATTATTTATTTATATTTATGTTTATTTATTTTGCATTTGTTAACCGGGCTAGTCTAACTGGATATATTTCCATTTTCAGTAGAGGCCCGGGGAGAAAAGCTCCAGTAGTAGCAAATAGAAATTAAAATGAATGTTGTTACATAGTAAATGAAAGGATTACAATAAAAAATACAACAAATAATAATAAAATAGAGTAGGTATTTACACTAGAAAAAGTGACAATAAGTATAGGATAAATTATTATACAGTATGATTCATGAGGAATTTCAGTACATCAAACAGGATAGATTACACCAGTATGTTGATTTGAGTTCACCAGTTACAGTCCTGCTTCCAAGGAGTAAGCATTAAAGTTTTGACAAATTTAGTGGGAAGAGTAAATATCAGTAGTGAAAGCAGAAAATTAGTCAGGGTTGCTGCAGGGGCATAACCAGTGTGTTTTGAGGTGTGTTTTAAGGTTTTGTTTAAAGAGAGGCAAGGAAGTAAGTAAAGTTAGTTCATTGGGCAGTAGGTTCCAGTTTTTTTTTTCCCACTGTGTTAGAAAACAGGGAATCTCCAGCCATGTTGTTAGACTTGCTTATGCTAGCAAGAAGTTTGCTAGAAGAGCATAGGGAATTTAGATTTTTGTAGGGGATTATGAGACTGGAGAGTATAGGAGTGCTGTTAGGTTGGTAAAATATCTTGTGGGCAATGGTGAGTTGGGAGACTATCAGATGGTTTTGAAGTTCAAGCCAGCCTAGCTGCATTAGATTCAGACAGTGGAGAGTTCTAAAGGGATTGTCAGTGGCAAATCTGGCGATGTTATTATAGGAATTTGTTAGTTTGATAAGATTATTTTTCTTTAGGTTAGTATATATGGGTGAGGCGTACAGAAGAGTTGAGATGAAATCAGAGTGAGCAATCTTGGTTCTGGCTATCGGAGTTAGGAAAGGTTTGAATCTATATAAGGAGCCTATTTTTCGGTTGACAGTTTTTATGATGTTATTTATATGGCTATCAAAAGTAAGGTTATTGTCAATAGTAATTCCTAACAATTTAGTGGTAGAGTCAGGAAATATAATAGTGCCATTATTGGAAATGACTGAGAAATCTATGGGGGAGGGCTTACTGGTGGGTGTAAAGAGAAGGAGCTTAGTTTTTTAGCATTGAGAAGGAGGAAACATTTTGAGAACCATGTTTCTACTATATTAAATACATTCTGAGTTAGAGAATGTAGTTCTGATGGGGAGTTTGCTGAGCATACTGGCGTAGAATCATCTGCATATTGAATGCAGGTGGCTTGAGGAATTGCTACATGGAGGCCATTGATAAATAGTGAAAACAGAAGAGGTCCTAGAATAGAGCCCTGAGGGACTCCAAGGTTGACTGGCAGAAGGGATTATTTTCCCAGACACCTGTCTGTTTCCTATTGCTAAGGTAGGACCTGAACCATTGAACAGCCTGAGAGTCAAGGGAAAGGGATTCAAGAATGTTGATAAGAAGGGCATGGTTTACCATGTCAAAAGCTTTTGAGAGGTCAATAAAGAGTGCAGATGAGAGGTTGTTTTTATTGTGATTTCTACTGATGGCATCTGTAAAGGATAATAGGGCAGTTGTGGTACTATGTGATGGCCTAAAGCCATGCTGGCAGTTTGCTATTATGTTATGTCGAGATAAATGGTTTAATATTTGTTAGTGAATGCATTTTTCCATCATTTTTGCTAAGGGTGATAAAAGAGCTATTGGCCGGTAATTAGAGTAATCCTTTGAGTTACCACCTTTGTGTAGGGGGATAATATGGAAGATTTTCCAGATGTCTGGAATGGTTCCCTCCTTAATGATTCTATGTATGAGGATGGATATAGGGTTGGCAATTACTTTGGCTGTTTTTTGCAGGTATTCAGATGGTAGCTGGTCAGCAGAAGGAGTACTAGGCTTAAGTTTTTGGATGAATTTGTAGATGAGAGTGGTAGAGATGGAGTCTGAAGAAGCTATGATTCCATAGCAAAAGCGCGCACCAGTTCGTGTATGCATTAAACTTGGGTTTGCATTAAACTTGTGACTACTATATTTCCATACTTGGATTTATTTCACCTGCTGCTTTCTGTTTGCTGCCTACTTTACCTTTTGACATTTTGAACTGTGATTGCATGTTTCCACACTGGTGCTTTTTTTCTGTACTCACCTTAACCATTATTTCAATCCCATCACTTAAACATTATGCCAAACTCCAACACAATGATTCAATATTTCAACACACAATTGTAGAAAACACCTACAAAATATTCAGACAAAACACATACACAATTAAAATATATATGCATATACCATATATATATATATATATATATATATATATATATATATATATATATATATATATATATACACACACACACACACACACACACACACACACACACACACACACACACACACGAGAGAGATGCACACACACACACACACACACACACACACACACACACACACACACACACACACACACACACACACACACACACACACACACACACACACACACACACACACACACACACACACACACGCATATATATAAGCACACACACACATACACACACACACACACACACACACACACACATATATATATATATATATATATATATATATATATATATATATATATATTTTTTTTTTTTCTTTTTTTGCATGAAGCAAGCCCCTTGCACTCTCCCCATGTGGGAGGTTTTACTCCATGTCCATGTTACTTAATTATTCTCACATCAAGGCTGTGCCTTCTCAGAGAAAGAACAAGACTAAAAAACAAATTACCTATTTTGCTCTTTCTCTGAGGTTGTGTCACCTTGCAGTAAAATAATTGTTATATTAGCTTGCAGAAATTCAAATAAAAAAAGGCATTTGTGGTACATGTGTAGCGGATGGAAGGCAACATCCAGCTAGCAAGACAAAGGAATTCTACTTAAGGCATAGTGCCTCAAGGACTAGCATGAAAAGCAAGAAAGCTGCACAGCCTCTGTTGAAAGAAAGAAAGAAAAACAACGAAAGAAAAAGAAAGAAAGAAAGAAAGAAAGAAAGAAAGAAAGAAAGAAAGAACAAATATATTGGAGGAGGTTTTAGGTTCATACTAGGCTATCTGCCCTAGGGCATTTATAAGCCTAGCCAGAATGTGTTTGGCTTTCGCCACCCATTTTAAATTTATTTTGCTATACCCTTTTTCGAGGTTAGTATACTGTGCCTCTGTCTAACAGTGACACAGAAGTGATACCCGGGGTAAACCTACGATCTCCGATCCACTCATTAAGATTCCTCTTGAAGAGAGTCAATGAGGGACTCTGCCTAACCTGGACTGGGATTTTATTCCAGAGTGAAGGGAGCCTCTGGGTTATGAATCTGTCCCTCCAGCATGTCCTACTTATTTCACTGCTGAGGTTCAAGTCTCTCGAGCATGTAGCTCGATGGGATTTGGATTTTCTGAGGTGCAGCATGTCCATTAATTCCAGGTTGGACATGGATTTATACGTCAGGCACAGATTGCCTCTGAACAGGCGGTATGCCACTGAATAGAGCTGGAGTTTCTTTAACCGGGCAGCATATGGCATCTGTTTGAGCCCTTTGATCCTCTTGGTGAGGTACTTTTGGGGTCTTTCCAGTTGCTGCAGGTGTCTTGTAAGGTACATCCCAAAAGGGGCATTGTACTCAATTATGGGCCTGATGAGGGATGAGTAAAGAGGCATGATGACCTCCCCTGATCTAGATGTGAATCCCTTCATGATTAGGTGGGCTATATAAAATGTTTTTCTAACCACTTTGGTCACGTGGTTGTCAAATGAGAGATTGCTATCAACTTGGGTCCCCAGGTCCCTAATTACTTCTTCTGTACTTAATGGATTACCACCTGTGTGGTAATTTGTGGGCACTTTGTTTTTGCCAAAGGGGATGACTATACACTTTTTGGCATTTAGCTTGAGGCCATGGCTCTGGCACCAGTTGTCTGTTTCTATGAGGTCCTTTTGGAGGATGCTTGTGTCGGCTGGAGAGTCGATTATGGCGCCCAGTTTTCAGTCATCTGCGAACTTGGTCAGCCACAGTCCTTCCATGTTGGCCTGTACCTCCGAGAAATATATACCGAACAAGAGAGGTCCCAGGACTGAGCCTTGTGGGACGCCACTTGTAACTGGTTTGGAGTCTGACATGGCTCCAGTAATTCTAACCATGTGGGTTCTGTCCTTGAGCCAGTTTGCAATCCATCTAGTGACATAGGGTTTTATATTTAAGCTGGTGAGCTTATCTATAATACCCGAGTGGGGTATTGTATCGAAGGCTTTTGCGAGGTCCAGGTAGGCTGTGTGGACCACCTTCCCCTCGTCAATGGCCTTGGTGACTGTTTCAAAGAAATCAACCAGGTTTAAGAGGCAGGATCTGCCCTTAACAAAGCCGAACTGGGTAGGACCTAGTGTCTGTAGGTCCCCAATATCTTTATTTATGAGGTCCATGATGATCCTTTCCATAGCTTTGCAGACCAAGCTAGTCAGGCTTATGGGGTGATAGTTTCCAGGATCCGTTGAGGCACCACCTTTATGGAGAGGGACCACTGTTGCTGTACGCCACTCTTTGGGCACATATCCTGTAGTAAGGCTGAGATTGAACAGTAGTTTTAGGTTTGGGTTTAGCTCTTCTTGGAGTCCATGTAGGACGCAGCCTGGGACACCGTCTGGTTCCATTGATGCTGTGTTTTTTGCTTTGGAGAGGGTGGCTCTTACCTGAGCATCTGAGATGTCAGGGGGGCAGCACTCTGCTGGGAAAGATATTTGCCCTTTTGGTGGGGAGGGGGGGAGTTTGCGCTGAACCTGTCAGCTAGGATGTTGGCAATGTCTGTGAGTTTGGTGTATTTTTTGTCATTTTGGACTAATTCTGAGCATATCTGGGAATTACCACCCAGGTTCCTAACATAACTAAAGAAAGCCTTGTGATTATCCTTAGTGTCCTGTGCAATTTTTCTCTCGAAGCTGGCCTTAGACAATTTTATGAGTGCCTGTAGTTTTTTGCTAATACTGATCAGTGATGCCTTTGTTTTTTGGGATTTTGCTCTATCATTTAGTAGCTTCCTCCTTCTATTGTATAGTTTGTTTATGGCTGGGGTCCACCAGACAGGACGTCTGCCTTTGGAGGATTGGGTCTTGGTTTTATTTGGGATCGCATGATCCATGCATTCCTGAAGGTGTTCATAGAATGCGTTTATAAACGATTCTGCGGTCTGGGCCGTATTTTCCACTGGCCCGGGGGCTTTGAAGGATTCCACCTCGGTTTTGAGGAGTGTGAAAGTTGCTTTAGAGAAGTTTTTCACTGTGGTTTTCTGGGCAGGGGGTGGGGTCGGGATGTGAATATCCAGTGAGATTAGTTTATGGTCTGATCTTACCAGATCTTACCAGGTAAGCAAAAAAAAAGTGCCATGGATTTGAACAGGAAGGTCATGTCATATAGCTGCATTTGTGATAATAGATCACAAAATGTTATTTATTTATTTATTTGCATTTGCTTACTGGGAGGTCTACTGGGCCAGGGTGAGCCCATTTTCAGTAGAGGCCTGGAGAGAAAAGCTCCAAAAACAAACAACATGATAAAGCTACAGAATCAAAAATACAGTAATCAAGCAGTGATGGTACAGAACACTACATTATGGAATAGGGGGATACAATAAAAGAGATAATACTACTTATGCAGATGTTAGATTTTAAGTAAGCAAGCCAAACAATAATTCAGTTGATGACATGGGATAATAGTGAATGTGTGAACAATACAGTATTGCAGGTTTGCAGTAGACAGGGAAAGCTGGAGAGCAGCAGATTAAAGATACCGAAAGTGAGGGACAGCCTTAGAGCTATTGCTATATAGGCATCAAGACTGATTATAATATATGGTAGGTAACTGATATAGCAGATTATGTGTGGCTGGGTGGTACATGTTGGACTTAGCAAGTTGGAAGCACTGAATGTATATATGCAGAATCTGAGCCATAAATGAGATGGGGAGTAAAAGTAGGAAGGCTAGGTATATTGTTTTTTTTTTATAGTCAGTGCTGGTACATGTACATAGCCATTGGGGGAGCAGGTGTTGTTTCAGCCAAGTCTTAAATCATTCAGAGTTGCTAGTAGATGTAATTGAAAGAGGGACAGCAATCCATAGTTTTGCTATAGCATATGGGTAATGCATTTGACCGGTAGAAAGGTTAGGTTTTGCTAAATTAAGGAGCATCTGATTGGCTGATCGCAGAGGTCTATTTTGGTGATATATGGTGAACAGAGAGGAGAGGTCAGGACAACTAGAAAGCTTATAGATTAGCTTATGAGTTGAGGTTAGTTGCAGGTATGTTAGATGTTGGGGAAGTTCTAGCCAGTGTGGATGTTGAAGAGATACACAGTGGTGGGAGGGGTGTTTGGCACTGGTTACATATTTTGTGATTTTATTGTAGCATGAGTCCAGTTTGGATTTACGATAGGATTGTATATTAGTAAGGAGAGGTGAACCATAGATCAAGGATGGAAGTAGAAAGGAAGAGGCAAGGGATAGTCTTGCTGCACAGGTGAGGAAGTGTTTGTGCCTGTACAGGATGACTAGCTCCTGATGTTTTTTTTTATGTTTGTGTTAATATGCTGGTCAAAAGTTAGGTGTTGGTCTATGATGACCCCTAGAAGTTTGGTATATGGGACTACTTCAAGGCAAGTGTTGTTGAGTGAGTTGATGGTAAATTCATTTTGGGTTGGGGTGTTATTTTTTGGGGGGGGTGAAAAACATGAGTTTGGTTTTATTAGCATTTAGGGCTAAATGGTTATTATACATCCAGGTTTAAGTGGAGGCGAAGGCATTTTGGGTGACTGTGAGTAGTTCTGAAGTAGACTTGACCATGCAGATGATGGTGGAGTCATCTGCATATTGGATGATATTAGCATGGGGTATGCTGTTATGGAAATCATTAATGAAAGTGCTGAATAGCAGTGGACCTAGTATGGACCCTTGTGGGACTCCAGTATTGATGTTGGGGAAAAGACAGAGGGATTGGTGCCATCTGGTTACTTTTTGTCTATCTGTAAATTAGTTGGAAAACCAGCCTAGGGTAAGGGAAGATATGCCTAAATTGGAGAGTTTGGTCAGTAGAAGTGGGTTGGAGACAGTATTGAATGCCTTGGAAAGGGCAAGAAATAGTGAAGAGATGAGGTATCCTGAGTCTCAAGCATGGTTGACTGTGTCCAAAAAAGATATGAGCAGTGGCGGTGCTAATACTAGGCCTAAACCCATGTTGGGTTGGGGAGAGGAAGTTGTGGTGTAGCAGGTAGTTAAGTAGTTGGCTATGGATAAATTTTTCCAGAATTTTGGAGATAAGAGAGAGGATGGCAATTGTACAGAAGTTAGATATATCATTATTGTTTCCACCTTTGTGGAGAGGGAGGATAAATTCCTTTTTCCAGATGGTGGGAATGAAGGACTGTTGAGTGGATCTGTTTAGTAATATACTAACGGTATAGGCTATAGCGTCTGCTGATTTGGCCAAAATGGTCAGTGTATATAGCCTACTTGGACTTTAATGAGGCATTTAATATTATATCATATTCAAATTTAGTGAACAAATTAGTCTTGAAATTAGGCTTGTGTGGTCGGGTAGGTAAAACATTGGATAGGCATCAGGGCACAAAGTGTTATAGTAATTGTATTTCACTCAATGAAAGCCAAATGAAGTAATGATAACCAGTCGGGCTAGTAAATGACACTGGGAAAGCCTGGAAAGAAAATGTTGTCCTTTTGCTGACTATACCAAGGCACTGTTACAGGACGGATACACAAAAATGAAGCAGTTTATGTTCAATGTAAATAAATGTAAAAATGCGTAAGAGAAGCAGAAAACTGGAAAAGGCATATGCAAGTGGTGGGAAGGGAGTAATAACAGTAAAAGAGGAACTGGGTGTTGGGAGCTGATGAATTTAAGGTAAGCAAGAAGTGAGAGAAAGCAGCACGAAACGCTGATGGAAGACTAGGTAGTGTAAGTGCTATAACCGACAGAAACGTGCGCATTACTATTGTATTTACATACAGATATCATGAGCCTATCTAGAGTACAGTGCGGAGCTCTGTAAGTTTCATGACTGTAATATAGTCAGGATAGAGGCAGTTAAAGCAAAATAACTAAACTGGTACAAAGCTGTATCTGAAGCCATATACACAGATATCAAAACAATGTAGTGTGTGTGTGTGTGTGTGTGTGTGTGTGTGTGTGTGTGTGTGTGTTTATATATATATATATATATATATATATATGTGTGTGTGTGTGTGTGTGTGTGTGTGTGTGTGTGTGTGTGTGTGTGTGTGTGTGTTTATATATATATATATATATATATATATGTGTGTGTGTGTGTGTGTGTGTGTGTGTGTGTGTGTGTGTGTGTGTGTGTGTGTGTGTGTGTGTGTGTGTGTATGTGTGTGTGTGTTTATATATATATATATATATATAGTCTTAAGAAAAGGAAGTGCAAGAGGTGGCATAAAAGAAACTGAAGAACCTCAAAAGAATTCACAGAGTTCAAGCGGGTACCAGATTTAAAAAAAAAAAAGATATCTGAGGACAAGGCATAGTTTGTGAATATAAGATAGGTTGTTCTGAGGATATAAAAGATAACTGAATACAAGGTGGGTGTTTTTAGGAGATGTGAAAAAGTATTATTAGAAAGAAAGGGTAGTAGATAGTCAGAAGAGATAATCAGAACAGATTCCTGAAGAGGAATCAGGGCCAAAATAAAGAGTGTCAAATAACTAATGAATTCAAAAATGCTTGGGACAAGCATAAAGCTATTCTTATAAGGAGTAGAGTGGGGGTGGGTAAATTATTACAGAAGCAGACCTTGTAGCGTGTGTAATAAATAGAGACAGAGTAGGCCATGCATGTCTGTTCTGCCATTAAAATCTAGTGGCTGTGTAATATTCTATGATTATGCTATTACCTACTGCCTGGTTTGATTATACCAGTGCTGAGGTATGTGTTGCTATGGCTTAAAAATGAAAAGCTAGAGTATACCTTATAAAACAGTACCTGGTTTCCTCACCTTTGGATTGTTTCTCTCCTTCGAAATTGAAATAACATATCATAAAATCTCAGAGGTTTTAGTCATCCAATTTACTGTAATTCATTTTCTGGAAAAAATCTATGTCTAAGTGCAAGGTCCTCTGATACACTTTTTTTTTCAGACCAAATAACAACTCCCCACAACAAAATGATCTGCCATCTTCTGTCATTTTGCCGCCCCCTCCTCCTCCAATTTCCTGTTTATGGAGGTACAAGATCCATTGAAGCTCTTCTCTGCGGGGGATAATACCATTGGAGGACCCTTGTGTACAAAAAGCACATTGTGTGTTTGCATCTCCTAAGTGGTTTTGACCGACATGCCGAGTCTCTCAGTTACGGAAACTGATTAACCCTCTAAATGGCACACTAACCATGGAGACTTTATAGTAATATATGCTGGTGTGAAAAAAAAAAATCTCATTTTTTTTATTACAGTGTTACTTGTTTTCTTGGCATTTGGTATGCACAGTTGCCTTTCTTTTACACTCAGCAGTTTTAATTAGCATCTTATCTTCAGAAAGAAGCTGCATCTCCTTTGTGTTGTTCACAGTGATCTAGTGTACTGTTAATAGAAGACAATAGAGTAACACCCTGTCATTCACACACTGACAGTGAGCCTGCTTAAGACAAAATATTAATATGTTTTTGTGTCGTCTTCTCTGTAATGAATAGTACAGACATATGGTGTATACAAAGTGTCACTTGAAAAAAGGGGAATGATAAGTATTCTCCTCACCCATGCTAAGATTTATCACATGATGAAAACTTCTCAGCGGTACACTAAGCTTAAATAAGCAGACAGAATAGCCATCTCTCCGAAATATGACTTACCTGTTCATCTGTTAAGATGAATGGAATAGCTGTCGCTCCCAAATATGGTCTAGCTCATTCTTGTGTTAAGATGGATAAGAGGGATGTGCCACCACTCAACACACCCTCCCCCATGATGGCCTTGTAGATCATGCAGGTGAGAACTATGTATGTGCCAGCAGTTACTGTGGTACTGGATGAAGGAGTCCAACATAAATACTGAGTGGCTGGTTTTGCAAGGCAGTGGTAGAATTGTATTTACTTTAATAGTGACCTTTGTTATGTAGGTGCACCTGAGTAAAGTGCCATACAAAGGTACTTAGATGGCATTGGATGGAGCATAACCTGCTTTCTGTCATGCTGTTACAGCCAGAATGTGATGAGTGTAGCAGCAGTTGTTATATTTTAGTGGGTTAACAACTCCAGCAGACTGAATTTACCCCCTTGCATTTTTATCATCTCAGGAACCAAAATAGAGGAGAAGCGACAATGACCGCTGCAGTATGAACTACAGACCACTACATGCTTGGCAGTATCTACTATTAATCGTAGAAACTGAATTCTGACCATTCATGAAGGAACAGTCATGAGGCACTTATAACAGCAAATCATTATATTGTGGGTGATTGTTATTAGGGGTGCTCTGTATGCAAACAGTGAAGGTAATTAAGTGAAAGATAAATAAGCGTATGTGCAGGGTGGGTTTTTTGCTCTGTTGTGCATACGAAAATAATTCCCCTGCACGGAAGTCATTGCACGGCTCAAAATAACATTGCAGACAAAAAACAAAAGCCAGCAACTGTGAGCTGTGTAACTAATTTAATTAGTAAAAATAAAAAAACAACAAGAAATAGCAGACAGGTTTCAGCTATGGCATTAACCTAGCCTTCATCAGTGTTAGTTTACAGAAGCATCTTGAAGTTCTTATATACATTTACAAATAATTAATCATAGAATTTCATTGGTGAGCTCATGAATATTCATGAATATTTCAGATCATAAATATTCATTAAGACCAGGCTGGAACAGTCCACCTAATTTCACAATCCATTTTTTTCTCTTTTGCATTTAATTTGCTGTGCCATCCAGATTTGTTGGATCTGCCACCTACGATTTTATCAATAATGGTAAAATGAAATGTTGCTGTGGTATGTTTTAGAGTGTGTTTATAAAGGGCATTGCTCATTCTTTTACATTTAACATCACTGAGGTGTTCAGAAATGCGTAATCTGAGAGATCTAGATGTCTGTCCTGTGTAAAATGCATGGCAGCTTCAGGAAGCCATATATATGGTCCAATCTGCGCTGCAATTTGCAAAAAACTTGATATCAAATATGGTCCCACAATTACTACTAGAAAATTGTTTCGTTTTCAACACATGTTTACAATGGCTGCAGTGGCCACATGGCATACAGCCAACTAAATTATCTCCAGAAATCGAAGTTTGGATCATATTGTGATTGATGGAATCATATTGATGTTTGTAATGGTCGAAATAAGATCTAAGATTTTTCCCTTTTCTGAATGAGAACCTACAGGTGTCAGATAAATGTTGTGACAAAAAATTGTCAGCTAAGAGAATGTTCCAATGTCGTTTGATGGCATCAATAACTCTGTTGGTATTCCTGCCATATGTGGTAATGAACCGTAAAACCATAAAGTGTTAAGTGTTATTTTTGTGTTGTGATTTTTGTTTGTATTTGAGAAGGTCCTAATGAAATGAGACATGGGGATATTTTTAGTGATATGTGCTGGATGAAAGCTGGATGCATGGAGTAAGGTGTTATATTCTGGGTATTTTCTGAATACTTCAGTACAAAGAGTGTTGTCATCATTCCTGGTGATCAACACATCCAAATATGTGATTTTGTGTGGGTAATGGTTGATGGTAAATTGTAGGCCCCACTTGTTACCATTGAGATACTCCACGAATTCCATCAAGTATTCCACATCAGACCTCCACACCATCCAGCAATCATCCAGATATGTACGCCAAATATCAATTTCCCCCAAGTAAATGTTATGTGTAACATCATAGATAATTTGTTCTTCTGTGTATGCCATATATAGATCTGCATATATAGGAGCCAACAATGCACCCATTGCAGTGCCCCGTATTTGGAGATAACATTGCTGACCATAGAAGAAAACATTTTTGGTGAGAACGTGTTCAGTCAAACAAATGAGGAAAGTGTTGAAGCCGGGTTTGTATAGCTCGGATTTTTATAACCAGTGTTCAATGGCATCAAGCCCGGCCCAATGTGGTATGATGGTATATAATGCACAAACATCTAATGTGCATAGCAAACAGTGATTTGCATTTCATTTATAATCCCTAAGAATTCTGTGGTGTCTTGAATTCTGGATCTTACCCATCTCAATAATAGTTTTAGATGTTTAGTTAAAAATTCAGATAATGGTTCAGTTAAAGAACCATTGCCTGCCACAATTGGTCGACCCGGGGGATTCTGGGGATCTTTATGAATCTTTGGCAGAAAATAGATATATTGACTGGATCTGACAATGTATGATGATTTTTAGTGTTTTGTGTGATGATGCCATTTTCTACTGCTGAATCCAAAAATACATCAATTTGATGTTTGAACATAAATGATGGATCAACAGGTATTTTAGTGTAATATCTGGCATCATCCAATTATCTCCGAGCCTCAGCATCATATTGTGACCAATTCATGACAACCACAGCACCACCTTTGTCCGCAGAAATAATTACCAAATTCTTGTTGTTGGAAAGTTCCTGTAAAGTTGACATATCAGTCTTTGAGAGATTATTAGACCTGGGGTGAGTCATGCTTGATGTAAAGTGTAAATCTTTGAGAACACTGTTTTGGAAAAAACTCACACAGGGATGCAATGGTGGGACAAAGGTGGATTTGTGGTATTTAAATGTATCAACAGTTAAACCATCAGAGATATTATCATGAAAATACAATTTTAAATTGAGCAATCTACAAAATGCTATCACATCTTGTGCAAATGTGTCTTCTGGAACAAAAAAACCTGGTATAAAAGAGAGACCTTTATTCAATAAAGTGGTTTGTGAGTCAGATAATGTTACATCAGAAATGTTTAATACATTTGTACTAGGACCAATGTTTATTTGTTTGTCAAAAGTTTCATTAAACCCTCCAAAGTTTTTATTTTTCTGATGTTTTCTGCATCCCCTCTTATAAGGCCTAAAGGGGCCGTACTGTTGTTACGTTTGGAGGTGGGAGAGTCTGGGGTCTGCTGTGTGTCCAAATCTGTACCAGAAGAAGAATCTCCCCCAGATGAGTCAGTGTATGTATTTTGTTTACTAAGAATGGATTTGGGATGTTTGTGTTTGGGAGTGGTACTGGTTTTTTGATAGCCACCTTCAAACCTGACATGTCTGGTATGTTGAAAAGGATGGCATTTGTCATAGTCGGTTTGGTCCCTTTGAAATTTTTTAAGTTTCCCATCTTTAAGCTGTTGTTAAAAGATTAATAAATCTGAACTAAGTTTGGACAATTGGGTGATTTGTCAGAATCTCCCCCAGATGAGTCAGTGTATGTATTTTGTTTACTAAGAATGGATTTGGGATGTTTGTGTTTGGGAGTGGTACTGGTTTTTTGATAGCCACCTTCAAACCTGACATGTCTGGTATGTTGAAAAGGATGGCCTTTGTCATAGTCGGTTTGGTCCCTTTGAAATTTTTTAAGTTTCCCATCTTTAAGCTGTTGTTAAAAGATTAATAAATCTGAACTAAGTTTGGACAATTGGGTGGAAAAAAATGGTTGATCCATGTACTGATTGCTTTCATCATATAATTTACTAACATTGGTGATTTCCCTATCAATCATCCGCTCATAGTATCTGGATAGTGTTTCCACAAATCTCATGGAACAATTTTGTTGCATTGTCGACCATTCACTGGTTAATTGCTCATCTAATTTGGTGACTAATGGCTGAATTTTGACTCTAAGCCCTCTAGGGGTTATCCCTTTGGCCATATACACTTTAAATAGTTTAAGGTGCCATACATTAGATCTTAATGTTTCTGTTCAATTGTTGAAATAACCTATCACAATGGGTTTGTGGGTTTTCAATAGTATTCAAACTGTTGTCATTAGACCGTTCACCTATCCCAAAAATACCCAAATCTTCTTTATCAGAAGAAAGCCCGGGCAAGATCCGATTCAAATCCATTATAATAAACTGGTAATAGATGAAAAAAAGGGATTGGGATATAAAAATGGAGACTTTCTAAAAAAAAGCAGGCTCACTTGTAGCTAAAAAGCAATATAAGGTATAAAACCTTGACAAATTGAATAAAGAATAGTATTACTCCAAAGACTAATTACACATGAATACAAGCCAAAAAAAAGACTTGAGTTGTAAGAAATGAATGTAAAAAAGGTAAATGCAGTACCACGTCCTGATAGTCGAACAAATTCCACCTGGAAACTGGGCAATAGTGGCCACTGTAACAAACAAATTATTGAATCAATCACAAATTTGTCAAAATAAAAGTTTTTATCAATGTGAAATCCTGGTGTCTCAGTGCCTAGATAGGCCCTAACACAAGTTCACATGAATGAACCTTGTCATCTGGCCTTGACTGTGATATTTAAATATATACTGAGACCATTTAAGTGGATGAAAAGAACCATGCCACGTCCAGATCCACTTGCGATTAGATACAGAATCCTGGACAGTAATGGTCACTGCAAGTCAATTAAATCCCAACTGCTATTAACAAATGGCAACGGGCTTGTGGAAAATATATAAAGCCAAAATTTGGCCTGATAAACATGTGTAAATATGTGGGAAAAAATGGTATCAAGAAACTACAGTTGAGTCCGTGAGAAAACCCAGTTTGTTTGGTTTGAAATGGAGTCCTGTAATACTGGACTGTATCCTGGCAGGGTAAAAAAGGAAAAAAGGAAAAGGGAGGGGGGGGGAATAGAAATGTATTATATATATCTCCCACTGTTGTTGAAACCAACTGATGAAAATGAGCCTAATGCAATGTATTTGGTACCAAAATGGTACTGTATTGAATTATTATATGCTGTGTAAGAGTTCTGGTATAAATTCAAAAAGCTGAGATGTGGTATTCATTTAGGAGTCTCAATACACCGAACCAGATTCCAAAAATTGTACAAAACAATCTTGAATTGTTAGCAATATTAGTTGTTAAAGACACATTGCAATACATTAATTCCCAACATAACCCATATATAAATCCCGAACATATGGCTAAATGAATATCCAAAGTATTATTGTTAATAGAAAATTATTAATATTAAACAAAAAAATAAATCCAATGAATATTGTCCTGAAAGAGAATGTCCAAAAGTTGCCTGACTATGTTGCAGGCCCATTAGGAAATGGCACCTAAATATATCTTGAATGATAAAGCAAAAAAAATGTTCGGCTCAGTTGTAAAAACGACCTTTATCTAGATGATTATCAGATATCCGATAGTCCGGATGAATGTGCTGCAGTTGTATCAACATAAACACACTTTAACACAGTCGTTATTGTCCAATCAAATTTATAAAGACAGCCATTAGCCCTTGATATTCTTTAATCATGAAAATTTCCACTCAAGCAAGCTCGCACATAACACAGCTTTCTGTATATTTGAGCCACATGGCCCCGCAATATTAAATAATTTGTGTCCCCAAAACTGTAGAAAGAACCATGTGCATATATACTGTAGTCCCAAAAGGAACACCAATGAGTTCTTTGTAATTGAATGGTTTGGCAGAGTTACTATTAAGTTCCAAGTCCATAGAAGATACTAACTTCCTAGTATGTCACGAAAAACAGCTCCATAACAATATGAAAGACACAAGCGAAAAAAGGAATTATCTTGAGCGTCTTCAAAATGGCTGATAGTTCAATTAACTATGTGCAATTGTTCCCTCAAAATGGTTATAGTATTAATAAAGCCATTTCAACCCCGTTTGGATCATCAAGGGTCAATATAAATGCAGAGTTTCACTCAAGCATACTCACAGCCGTTTTTAATGAAAACGCATCTTCCCGTTGTACTAGAAATATGGTGTTATTCGACCTGGAACATGCTGCCAAAATATAACTGCACTGATACACCTTCAATGTAATCCAAATGTAAGGATTTTGTAAAAAACTTGGTGTGGTGTTTTAACCGCTGTAGTTTGTAAAAGCATGAGTTGAAAAAGGCCCTGTTACACTCCAAATTCAACGACTGACGAAAAATTCTCAAACAGCATAGAATTGTAAACCACAGTCAATGAATGTGCAGAAAGTCCCTTAATGTTGAAGGCACATAATCCTGTTCAGCCAAAGGTAGAAAGATGACATAAATAAGAGCTCAGTAATTACAGTGAATCTGGTACAGATTCTACCAACACAGCAGACCACAGACGACCAGCAGGAAAGAAGTGTACAGTCGAAAAAAATTCCCCTGCATGGAAGTGATTGCACGGCTCAAAATAACATTGTAGACAAAAACAAAAGCCAGCAAGTGTGAGCTGTGTAACTAATTTAATTAGTAAAAATAAAAAAAAAACAAGAAATAGCAGACCGGTTTTGGCTATGGCATTAACCTAGCCTTCATCAGTGTTAGTTTACAGAAGAATCTTGAAGTTCTTATATACATTTACAAATAATTAATCATAGAATTTCATTGGTGAGCTCATGAATATTCATGAATAGTTCAGATCATAAATATTCATTAAGACCAGGCTGGAACAGTCCACCTAATTTCACAATCCATTTTTTCTCTTTTGCATTTAATTTGCTGTGCCATCCATTTTTGTTGGATCTGTCACCTACTATTTTATCAATAATGGTAAACTGAAATGTTGCTGTGGTATGTTTTAGAGTGTGTTTATAAAGGGCATTGCTCATCCTTTTACATTTAACATCACTGAGGTGTTCAGAAATGCATAATCTGAGGGGTCTAGATGTCTGTCCTAAGTAAAATGCATGGCAGCTACAGGAAGCCATATATATGGTCCAATCTGTGCTGCAATTTGCAAAAAACTTGATATCAAATATGGTCCCACAATTACTACTAGAAAATTGTTTCTAGTTTCTGCTGCTGCACATGACCCATCAGGTCAAGTTATAGCCTTGATACTTCAGACTTCAGCCTCATTCATTGAAACAAAACTTTTGCAGGAAAATTAATTGCTTTTTTATGGGAATTTTTCAGAAATTTGTTTTTGTGTGGGTCTGCCATTCTCAAATAATGATAGAGTCACCATCTATGGTTCTCTAGTACATAGAGTCCACTTTGGAAACAAGCCATGGTCACTTGAAAGTGGTCATGGAGATGATGGAGTTCTGCACTGGATGCTTCCTTTATCAAGAATAAGCAGTTTCTACAGTAATTCTACATTCTTGGTGACAATAGATATTATAAGAGAACCAGTGCCAAAGAATGGTAGTAATCTGACAGATGTCACGTGACCAGTATGAATATACATCAGCTGAAGCCCCCCCCCTCCCAAAAAAAAAAATCTGATTCTGTCCCTTTCTCTCTCTTGGTGTGGTGCCCTAAAGCAGCCTTTAGATTTTCATTATGTAATGTAGTAGCCTTTGGAAAACAGTGTATGAGCATATTGTAGATATTAAAAATAAAAGAAATCTACAAATGCCCTGTACAGACATATTCACTTTATGGAGATCACAGTTTTCAGTTTTTAGTACTGGAACAAGTTTTGACAGATTTAAAAGGTTTTACTACAGATGAGAATTTAAATAGGAGTGAATTACATTGGCAGTTAAAGTTGAATGCTGCTAAATATCCAGGTTTAAATGACTTGGTATCCATTAATTCAATTTTAAAATTAAAGAGCTTTGAAGTGTAAATTCTTTTATTATCTGACCTTTGCCATTGGTGGATTTTTTCATGTGACTTTACAATGAAGTATTTTTAATGAAGTTCTTAAAATGTATGGAACAAAAGTGCTTAACTCTGTTTTTCAGAAGTTTTATTAAAGTTAGTTTTTTTTAACCATCGTTTATCTCCTTGGATCCATCGGATTTTATTGCTGTATATATGACATACATAATGTGCAGGGAAAGTACTGACTTGTGATTGGAAGGGATGTTGTACTGGAATTAAAAAAAGGTGATAAATAGATTGAAGACGGGTGGTTAATCAAATGGTGACTTAGTCTATACAGATTATGAGGGGTGCATTTGACAGTCTCTAAATGTATAATGTTTGTCCATATGCAGCCATTATCCTGTCAAGTAGGTATGATTGTCATTACTTTCTTGTCTTACTATAGTACTATAACATGTATTTGATGCATATGCCTCTCATAAGGGTAACAAAAACATGTATTACATGCTTTACAAATATGGGGAACTCTAAAAAATGCAGTATGGCTTCTATTACAATTGTCACTGTATCAATCTTTCCTCATAACTATGGTTCTGGGATTGTTACATACACATTCAGTATTTTAGTACATGTGCACTCATGTTAATTGTAATGGCCATCAGACATGTAAGGGCATGACGACATGGTCATAGATTGATGTGCATGCACTTACGGTAAACACAGGACTTCAAAATATTATTCTTGGTTCAACGGATAACTACGTGGCATTACAAAATGCCACAGGTAAGCAGGAAAATGCAAGTGGTCACTACCAGCAGGCATATTACAGTTTAGTGCCTGACTTTACTTATGTTCAAATGAACAATGTGCCTTCTTAGATCTTAGTAAATATATATGTAAATGATTAAGCATATCAGTAAAGCACATAAAATATGGCACAGATTACATTCCCAAATATGCGTGACACATACTCATACCACGACACATGGAATGTGTGATTAACTGACAGAAATGGCACATTATTCTACTATACAGTATAGGTCTATATTTTTATTTATTGTTTATTTTACATTTGTTGACCGGGCTAGTCTAGCTGGATATATGTCCATTTTCAGTAGAGGCCCGGGGAGAAAAGCTCTAAGCTAAGTATTCTAAACCACAGGCCATTTGGTTCAGTGTGGTTCTATACTTAATGTAAAAAGTTATTATGTACATATTAATGTAGACTGTGGTGTCAGCTGTGCAGACATTGAATCCAAAAAAATGTCATTTTCTTGCAGGATGGCAGATATTGCTGTTGACCCTGTGAGAATGAATAGCAGATGTGTTGTATTAGTATTTCTTATTCTTCTTCTTTCGGCTTTTCCCGGTTAGGGGTTGCCACAGCAGATCACCTGTCCGCTCATAATTGGCAGTGGAGTTTTACAGTGTCGAGTTGCCAGCCCAACCTTCCACAGAAGGCACACACATGCACGCACAAATGCCTAGGGCCAATTTAGAGTGTCCAATCCACCTACAACAATACGGGTAAATAATAATAATAATGATTTTATAAAACTAATGCCTAAATAATCCTTTATTTAACAGCTGCCAGCCAGTGCCCATTTGTTAATGATTTTGGTGTATTCCTAGTATTCCTTCTTTAGTTTTAATGTATAGTGATATTTACTTCATATTAGTCCCGGGTCTAGGTGCTTCTGTTTTTTAAGTGGCATTTCTGGCCCTTGACATTTTTGATATCAGGACTGTATGCTGTCTAATTGTTAATTACCTGTTTGCCTGTCATCTTGATTCATTTTCTGTATTTTCATTTGTTTCATTTATTGCTGACATCATCCTTTTTGGAATTATTTTCTGCTGTAAGTGATGATTCTGGTGCTCTACAGTGTACTTTTCAGGAATTTGCAAATAAATTATGTTTCACTGATTTCCTATATCAAGAAGCATAACTCTAAAATGCCTAAACAAATATTTCTATGCAGGTTGTCAACCTCCTCCCCAACCCAAACACACACACACACACACACACACACACACACACACACACACACACACACACACACACACACACACACACACACACAAGTATCACAGCACACTGGCTTGTACAATGTAAATGCGTACAGTTTCTGCAAACCACAGTTAAACGAGATAAGACTGGAGCCGCTTGATGAACCTTCCCCCATTACAGTGTAGGTATGCTAATTATTTTATCTCATTTACTATGTCCACTAACTTCTGTATGACTGCACTTCTTCGCAACTGTTGCTCCAGTTTGATCTCTGCCTATCATCACCTCAGTAATTTAGATCACTGAGACTGGTGTCATGGATCATTGCCCATCCTCTTCAAAGACTTTCATTTGGCTACACAATGCCTTTGTCATCTTTTTTTTTTTTTTTTTGTGGAGGGCAGGCTGATCTAATGTATATGGCAGCCATCAGTCTCATCAGCTGTTTGTCATTGTGGACATCTGACTTTGATTTAGGTACCACTGTTGGGGTTCTCTACTTGGTCAGTTGTATCCTGCAAAAAATATTGAAATATGGCAAATATCCTGAGATTTTTAGGACAAAAATATTTCTTAAGTTTCCTTTACTTGTTGCATAAAACAATTATTTTGTATATGCAATATCTAAATGTTACCTGTAACAACATGAGCAAATCAAATGCCATCAAATAAGCTTTTATTTTGGCAAAAAATTGAAGTTCACATCTTTGCATTGGCTGTGGGTGTGGTTTGTCTTGCAAAATGGCAACAACACATTTCTACAAAATATGTCCTACTTTGGGCATTTGAAAAGGTGGCAACCCTAAGTCCACTGTCAGTCATTTTCAGACTGTGTGTATTTTACCTCCGTTCATCCAGTGAATTTGAAATGACATTTTGGAGATTTTGTATATCTGACCTTCTGTCTGTTACTGATTTTGATTTTGTATCTGCATGGTTTGGCTATAATTTTTTTTGTTCCTTTGACCTTATTATTTTGCAGTTTCTTTTCGCAATATTATGTAATCTGATAATTTGTCTTCTTGTACCTTAACTGTGAAAATAATCTCTTTAAACTGAACATCTTTTTTGTCACTTATTTCTGAACTCAGTTGCAATTTAAAAAACAACGTTATTGAATTAATTATCACTCGTGACATAGGCACATTTACATTTATATTTTTTATCCTTTTTAAGTTCACTGCTTGCCAATCAACAGACTCCAACTAACATAGCTGACCTAGTCATTCCTCTTTGGGTGACTGCCTATCACAGGAGGATGACATCCAGGCAGTAATCAAGGTTTTCTGCCTAAGCTTAATCCCGCATCTCTACAACAGCAGCAACCTGATAGTTGCACCCCATGGTATCTGTTGATGACCCTGAATGTGTTGTCATACATGTGCAGAGCACATCTACAGCATAAGTGCTTCTTAATGGGACGTGGACATCCATGACTTTCAGTGCTGCCTGCAGTGTCTCCAAGCTTCCAGTGGGAGTTAGCAGTGCAGCAGACAGGGCTGCCTTCCCCATCCAGGATAAGCATACCATCATTAGCTGCTTGCTACCATCCTTTCCAGATAGCTTCTCCCACATCTGAATCAATAATCATTTTTGTATGCATTGCATGGCAGTTGGTGCAGAGGGTTAAGGTTGTGAGCTGTAGTCCCTGTGGTGCAGGGATTGATTCCCTCAGCCTTCTTTTGCTTACTTTGTGACCTTGAGCAAGTCACTTAACCAGACATTGCATCCAGTTTGGCCCCGAAAAGGGAACGCATGTGCAATGGGCCTACATGTTTAGCACAAGGAGCCAGCTTTCATAAGTATATTCTATTATGCCTTCTCCTTCTTTTGTAACAGTACTGAGAGAAGCACAGTGTTTATATTCATTTAATTTAAAGCATTTATTTCTCTTAAATATTTAAGTTAAATGTGTTATGTATAGTTTTTCATTTTGACAACTAGTTTGCCTTTTTTTATTACATGTCTTATTATCTTTGATTTATTTTCTTTGGTAGATACGTCATTGCTGAAAAAGGATTTCCATGGTCCATTCCATTTCCAGTAAGTAAATAAAAAAATAAATAAATAAAATGATGTCTGTCATCCACCTTATCAATGTTCATGTACACTATAAAACATGTATGCCTCACAACTATATACACTGATGTGTTCTTTCAATTATAGTGTCACATATATATTGTGTTGGCATGTTTCTGTCCATCACGAAAATAAATACCTCCGTAACATCTGCTGTTGCACACATTTGTATGTTAACTGGTTGAATTCATCATCATTATAAAAAAATAATAATTGAGTAGTGCCTTTTTCACTGATGCCAGCTGTCATACAGAATATTTCGAAGTGCTACATTCACACACCATATAGTGGAGAAGGGGTACAAAGCCATCTACTGCCTATTTTATAGATCTCGGGTGGTGCTGGATATAATGCCAAGAAGGCAGACTGCTAACAATCGTACCTGCTGTTAGCTGCGTAAAACACAACAACTTTTCAATGAGAAATGCAGCAGAAATGTAGAATGTGGAAACTGTGTAAAGCCTGCAGCTCTTTTAGTAAAACTACGGCAAAAACTGTAAAATGTGGAAAGCTGTTAAAATCTGGATTTTTTTTCATTGAAGATGCAGCAAAGCAGTGGCATATGAAAAAAAGGAACACTGCGCAAAACATGCTGTATACACTGTGCAAAACATGTTATATACTGAAATGCAGTAAATGCACAGATGCTGCAATTGTTTTTCCCCCTGTGAAAAAAACAGTCCTCCCATCCCACTCAGAGATACAGACATGCAGACACACACACACACACACACACACACACACACACACACACACACACACACAACGCATGCACGCATGCGCTCACACACACACACACACACACACACACACACACACACACACACACAGGCATGCAAGGCGAACCTTTGTGTTTATTAACAGATGCTTCCTGTCACTTATTGTATTACATCATGTAGCTGAGAACTTTCCAAAAGAGATATTGTTTGGCTTAGAATTTTGATTGATAAAGAGAGATGCGGGAACTTTCTGACCTGCTGCAACAAGAGAGGAGAGTTTTGCTAAAAGGACTGTGCTAGCTGTATGTTTCCTAGTATTGATTCACTCTTTGAGACCCTTGCAGAGGTATCCACAAAGTAGGTCACTCCTTAGAGACTTTTCAAATTCAGTAGCAGATTGCCTATGTGCCAGTTGGTGGCATGCCTTTGTGCCAGTTGGTGCCATGTGATGTTGCTTCTCACAGGGGTAAGATGGATTCTATGATTTTTTTTTTTGACTGAAAATAAGAAAAGTAACAGCTTTTTTCCAATATTATGAGCTTATGTTTATGGATGTTACCCGAAAGAGTTCCTTTTTTTTCACACTTGTCTTAAAAGACACAAGTACACAGAATACAAATATATTTGGTTCTTTGATTATGTGAAACTAGTTCTCATTGTAATAAAACAAAACATAATATCCCCATTATGCATGAAAATGTTAATATTTTTTTTACAAGACATGTCTGCCTCTCATTCTATCTTATTCTTAAATCTGTAAACTGTTCTATGCTCTGTCATGCTAGTAATATGAATAATGTAAAAAGGCTACACACGTACTTGTTTTGCAAATTAATGTTGTTTCACTGTGTCTTGTTATAGCACTATACGAGTCTGGGTCATGGTTAAAAAGGGTAATTTTAACCATCCTATCTAACCTTTTAACCAATGGAAATAAAACACTTTGTTATTATATATTTCTCTATGGATCTGTGCAATTGCATATCTGCCTGTTTATTTAAGGTTATATTATTATTATTATTATTATTATTATTATTATTACAAGGGCAACTAAGTTTTGTTGTTGTTTTCATATATTAATTTATTGTCATATTTATTTATTTATTTATTTATTTTACATTTGTTGACCGGGCTGGTCTAACTGGATATATTTCCATTTTCAGTAGAGGCCCGGGGAGAAAAGCTCCAACATAGCACAAACTGTAATATGCAATTGTATAACAAAAACAAGTAACAAAAAAGTAAAAGGTATCTATGGGTCTACTTTGAAACATCTAAAACCCATAACATTTAATTTCATAACATTGAGACCAGAACATCTAAAACCCATAACATTTAATTTCATAACATTGAGACCAGAACATCTATATATGGGTCTACTTTGAAACATCTAAAACCCATAACATTTAATTTCATAACATTGAGACCAGAACATCTAAAACCCATAACATTTAATTTCATAATATTGAGACCAGAACATCTAAAACCCATAATATCGAACTTCATGACATCTAACACTACAAATAACATCCCCTCCACATATAACGACACCAAACTACCAAACACACTTTTTACTACGTCTCTGCAGGGGGGCAAGCCCCCCTGCACTCCCCACACCTCCAGTAAATTAAATATACCAACTCCAATATCGCACTACAGTGGGAAAAAGTTAACTTCCTAACCCCACTGTATCAAGCCCCCCCCTGCAGAAACAGTAAAAAGTGTGTTTGGTAGTTTGGTGTCATTATATGTCGTTATATGTGTAGGGGATGTTATTTTCATGTGATTTGTACTGTTAGATGTTATGAAATTCAATGTTATGGGTTTTAGATGTTATAGGTTTTAGATGTTCCGGTCTCAATGTTATGAAATTAGATGTTATGGGTTTTAGATGTTTTGAAGGGAGTTTTAGAAGTTTTGGGTTTTAGATGTTCCGGTCTCAGTGTTATGAAATTAGATGTTATGGGTTTTAGATGTTTTGAAGGACGGTGTGGGGGTGGAGCCCCCCTGCAGAAACGTAGTAAAAAGTGTGTTTGATAGTTTGGTAATACTGGCCATTTGATATTTTGAATGTATCCTATACACACCTATACACACAAACACACACACATACACACACACACACACACACACACACACACACTCAAACATATATATACACACACACACATATATATATATATATATATATATATATATATATATATATATATATATATGGGTCTACTTTGTTTGATAGAAATTACATTTCACTGAAACTCATTTTGTCATAGCCTCATTTCACTGAAAATGAATTGCCTGAGCACAATTAACTGAAAGCTCACCTCACTGAAGTCATTTGACTAAAACTCATTTCATTTAAACAGGTATATGCCCTGTTCCCCAATGTAGTGCAATCCTGGATTTAGTATATATAGTAAGGGGGTGTGGGGGGCACAAACCTCCCCACATTGGGGGTGGTGGGGGCATAGCACCCCCACCTATTTTAAATGGTGTAAACCATAGACATGGATTTTTACAAGTCAAATAAATAACTCTTTCCAGAAAATAATATATACCCAAACTATGTGGAGGGCTACGCCCATCACACACCCCAATGTGGGGGGCTGTGCCCCCCACCCTTACTATATATACTAACCCCAGGATCACACTTCAGTGGGGAACAGGGCATATGCCTGTTTAGATTAAATGAGTTTCAGTTAAATGAGTTTTCAGGGAAGTGAGCTTTCAGTGAATTGTGCACAGGCAATTCATTTTCAGTGAAATGAGTCTTCGACGAAATGAGTTTCAGTGAAATGTGTTTTCTATCAAAAAAAGTTGACCCATATATATATATATATATATATATATATATATATATATATATATATATATACGGGTCTACTTTAATTTACCGAAATCTCAGTTGGAAGAGGGAGACGAAATGACCGACAGGTAAGTTTACCGAAAAGGTGATGTGCCGACAGCGGATAGAGCGACAAGGGTAACGTGTGAGCGCGTCTCGGTAAGTGTGCGATAGTGACGGAGTTAGGAGCGGTCAGGTAAGTGTGCGTTGTTGTGGGATTTTGGGTTAGGGTGTGGGATAGGTGAGTGTGTGGTAGTGTCGGAGGTAGGGAGGTAGGGTTCGGGTAAGGTAAGTGTGTGATAGTGACGGAGTTTAGTTTAGGGTAGAGTTAAGTGACTTAGGTGTGGAGTGTGGGTAGGATGAGTGTGCGATAGTGACGGGCATTTTGTTTTGGGGTGGGTTAAGTGAGTTAGGGTTAGGGTGCGGGTAGGGTAACTGTGCGGTAGTGTCGGACCTTAGGGTTAGGGTTTGGGTTAGGGTTAGTGGATATGTGATTGTGTATGATGTGTAGTTTACGTTGTTTGTGTTGGTGTAATTGTGTTCGGTTTTGTGAATTGTCGGTGTTGTGTGGTTTCGGTCATTATGGTTCGGTGTTTTGTGTGTCGGTGAAGTGTGGTGTCGGTAAGGTAAAGTAGACCCATATATACACGTATGTGTGTGTGTGTGTGTGTGTGTGTGTGTGTGTGTGTGTGTGTGTGTGTGTGTGTGTGTGTGTAGGTGTCTATAGGATACATTCAAAATATCAAATGGCCAGATTTGATATGCTGTATGATACACTATAAATTGTTGAAATACAGAAGGTGAAATCCATTTACTACCATCTGTAGTAGCCAGGTAGCATGTTATACAAGATAGTGATATAGCAGTGACTGGGTTTTTGCGCTTTCCCAGTTGTAGTGTGATCTCAAAGTTGGAATATATAAGTAGCATGTGGAGGTGTACATATAGATAAAGCAGAAATCCAGTAGGAGTCCTGGGAACTTAGTAGTTCCGATCACATGTGAAGCATCTTGGCATCACTGCCATTTTTTCCATATGACTGCATTGTTTTGCCTAATATAAATAATGACAAGTAACATGGTCAGCTCTATAAGTACACACCTACAGAAGCAGTCACAAGACCAGGCCACAATCCTAATACGCACTACAAAATTGTATACAGTTCTGTCTTTACATATAATGTGCAGTATGAAATATAATGAAAAATCTGACTAAATATGTGTGGATGGTACTCTTCACAACTCAGTCACCCATAGACTGAGGCCATCTGGACTCAACTGATACAGGTTGTCATACCATTGGTGTACTTAGACCCCGGTACTTAAGATGCCTGTTTTCTGATGGACACATCTCCACATGTGTCAATGTGACTGAAGAGGCCACTTATCCTACAGGATGTGGCAAAACATCAGGAGTATCTTCTCAATCCTCAGTGGGGTACAAGTCCCAGTCAGATGCCCAAAATGATTCTCTGACCTTGAAGCCACTGCAACCGCACTTAAGTTTATTTATTTATTTTTGTATAATATAAAATGATAGTACTGCAACAGTGACATATACCCAAGTGCAACCAAAGACGTTAATAAAGTGTCAGTTTCCATTTCTACCTTCGTGATGCATAGCAAGAACACTTCCATATTAGCTACATCTTTCAGTGAACAAAACTGATTCTCTGCTCCTATCACAGGACCTCTCCACACCAAATTAACTAATAATGACGTAAGATAACTGATTTCCAGGAGAATGATGTTGTGAGATAATTGATTTCCAGGAGGATAAATGCTAATGAGGTGCTTGTGACCAAGAGCTCTGAACCTATGGAAAGATTCTGCAAGAAAAAGTCATACTCATTAATACTGTTGCTCACCAGGTCAGGAAGAAACAGGCAAATGTTGTGGGTTCTTGTTCAAGCAGCTTTATTATATACAAGCATATCATAAATGAAGCTAAGTAACTTTAACTTATAAACAAACTAGCTGTCATGCACATATATGTTAAAACTCTGGCTGCACCATCAAAATGGCGCTTAAGATAACACGTGCTTGGAATTTAAACACACACACAGACTTTAGTAATGCTTTTTAAAGGTACAGCACACCTGTTATTATACATCCTCCCTCTTTGAGAAATGAGTCAGGCATTGTCACTGGCATTTTACACAGGAATAATTTTCATCATGCAATTATACAAAGCTAGGTACATATATACAACTATGTCCAAGTTGCTGTGTATTTCACACTAGCTTTGAGATGTGACCATATTATGAGACATAAAATTTGGGATCTGGTTTAGCCACTATGATTGTCTCTGCTGACTGTTCAGTCTTAAGAACCTTGGGACCATCTGCCGGAACAGTATCAGGAGTCAAGACATGTTCTGGAAAAGGAATATTATCTGGATTGCTCTGAAAGTTAGAGTCTTCATCATGGGAACAATATTGCGATGTCAGTTCTGCTACAGAAGATGTCTGTGATTTCTCCTGTACTCCACACCCTCGTATTTAACAAAATAGGATCTCGGCTCTGCACATATACTCATTCTTGACCAAGCCAGCTGAAACCTTTCACTGTTTGTATCCTTACTGTCTCTCCTTCTTTCAATGGACCAAGAAATCTGCTCAATTTCCAGTGCCTCGGCCAAAAACGCCTTTCAAGAGTCAGAAAGCATAACACCATAGGTTCATAGGTTCATAGGTTGGTACTAGGCTATCTGCCCGAGGGCATTTATAAGCCCAGCCAGAATGTGTTGGCTTTCACCACCCCCTTAGATTAGTTCCCTGTGCCTCTGTCCAGCAGAGCCACTGAAGTGATCCCCGAGGTACACTTTCTGTTTCCCATCCACTCATCCAGGTTTCTTTTGAAGAGTGTTAGCGAGGAGCTCTGCTAATGTAGATTGGAATCTTGTTCCAAAGCATGGGAAGTCTCTGGGATAGGAGTCTATCCCTCCAGCACGTCCTATTTATTGTTGTGGTGAGGTTTAGATCCCTAGAGCATGTGGCTCGAGGGGATAAGGTTTTCTTTAGGTGGAGCATGTCCATCAATTCTGGGTTGGACATGGCCTTGTATGTCAGGCAGAGATCACCTCTGAGTAGGCGATATGCAATCGAGTACAACTGGAGTTTCTTCAGTCGAGCTGCATAGGATATCTGTTTGAGGCCAGTGATCCTCTTTGTGAGGTAGTTCTGTGGTCTTTCCAGCTGTTGCAGGTGTCTTGTAAGGTACATCCCAAATGGGGCGTTGTACTCTATGATGTGTCTGATGAGTGATGAGTAGATGGGCAGAATGATCTCTTTTGATCTGGATGCAAACCCTTTTGTGATTAGGTGGGCCACGTAGAAGGATTTTCTAACCACTTTGGCAACATGATTATCAAAGGTGAGATTACTATCTACTTGGGTCCCCAGATCCCTTATTATGTCTTCTGTATTTAGGATACTACCACCTATGTAGTAGTTTGTGGGTACTTTTTTTTTTTCCAAAGGGGATGACTATGCACTTTTTGGCATTTAGCTTGAGGTCATGATTTTGACACCAGGTATCCATCTCAGTGAGACCCTTTTGGAGGATGTCTGCGTCAGCTGGAGAGTCAATTATAGCCCCTAGTTTGCAGTCGTCTGTGAACTTTGTCAGCCATAGTCTTCCTGTGCTTGCCTGTACCTCTGAGAAGTATATGCTGAACAGGAGGGATCCTAGGACTGAGCCCTGGGAATGCCACTTGTAACCGGTTTAGAGTCGGACCTAGCTCCTGCAACTCTTACCATGTGGGTACTGTCCATGAGCCAGTTGGCAACCCATCTTGTAAAGTAGGGGTTTATGTTCAGGCTGGTGAGTTTGTCTATAATACCAGAATAAGGAATGGTGTCGAAGGCCTTTGCGAGGTCTAGGTAGGCTGTGTGTACCACCTTTCCCTCATCTATAGCCTTGGTAACTGTCTCAAAGACATCCACCAGGTTTAGGAGGCATGATCTGCCCTTAACAAAGCCAAACTGGGTAGGGTCCAGTGTTTGGAGGTTCCCAATGTCTCTGTTAATGAGTTCCATGATGATGCACTCCATTGTCTTGCAGACCAAGCTAGTCATGCTTATAGGGCAATAGTTCCCGGGGTCTGTTGTGGCTCCATCTTTGTGGAGTAGAATAACCATTGCTTTGCGCCATTCTATGGGTATGTAGCCTGTGGAGAGGTTGAGTTTGAACAGTGTGTTTAGGTGAGGGGTTAGTTCGTCTTTGAGCTCGTGTAGGACGCAGCCTGGGACACCATCTGGTCCCACTGATGCTGTGTTTTTGGCTTTGGAGAGGGCTGTTTTAACCTGAGTGTCTGTAATTTCAGGGAATCTACATTCTTCTGGTATGGTTATGGGCCCTTTTGGGGGTGAGAGGGGGGTGAAGTTTGTGCTGAACCTGTCTGCCAGGATGTTGGCGATATCGGTCGGTTCAGTGTATTTTATGCCATTCTGCACTAACTCCGAGCAGATCTGAGCATTGCCACTTAGATTCTTGAAATAGCTAAAGAATGCCTTGTGGTTATCTTTGGAGTCCTTGGCAATTTTTCTTTCAAAGCTCGCCTTGGATGATTTTATGAGGGATCGTAGTTTCTTGCTGATACTGATCAGGGATGTCTTACCTTCTTGGGATTTTACTCTTTTCTGTACTAGTTTCCTCCTTCTATTGTATAGCTTGTTTATGGCAGGAGTCCACCAGACCAGTTTCCTTTTCTTGGAGGAGTGAGTCTTGGTTTTGCTTGGGATGGCATGATCCATGCACTCTTGTAGCTGCCTGTAGAATGCATTAGTAAAGGATTTTTGCAGCTTGGACAGTGTTATCCTTCAGCATGGGGGCTTTGAAACTTTCCACCTCGGTCTTAATTAATGTGAGGTTTGCTTTTGAAAAGTTTTTCACAGTGGTTTTCTTGTCCGGGGGTGGGGGCAGAATATGGATATCCAAAGTGATTTGTTTATGGTCAGATCTAACCAGCGAGGGGTTGACCTCTGGTGTGGAACACCGGTCGCCCATGTTGGTGATGACCAGGTCCAATATTTTGTCACCTCTGGTGGGAGTGTTGACCAGTTGAACCAGGGCATTTGAGTTTATAAATTCTAGGAAAAGTTTGGCAAGGGAGTTAGTGCGTGAGTAGTTCTCCCAGTTAATGTATGGGTAATTGAAATCACCCAATATTAGGGTGTTTGGTAGGAACTTTATGTTTCTTAGTGTTTCCAGAAATGTGGAATAGAGGTCCTGGGACATGGTGGGTGATCTGTAGCAAGCTACAATCTGAATTGCAGTTTTGCCTATTGTTAGTTGCATGTGGATGATCTCTGAAGCATCATGCTGTACCACTAACCTAGAGGTGTGGGTATCCTTGATGAATATGGATACGCCCCCGCCTTTTGTATTTTGGTTTGGATTCTGTGACCAAAATATATGGTATGAGTTGTAGCCTGGTGGTGCTGGGGTGCTCTCTGAAGCCTTAAACCAGGTTTCTGTTACTGCACATATATCGATTTCGTCCATACTGAGGAGTGCCTCGAGTGTATGCATTTTGAGGTTTTGACTTCTGACATTGAGTAGCATTACCCTCAGTTTTTTGTTACTTGTTCTGTTTATGGCAGTGGGTTTGTCTTTTGAGCCTTGCCTAAAAAAGGCACTATGGGGGTGGCAAGAGCCTTGGCCAGTATTCAAAAGCCTAAGGGTGACAGGTGCAAGCCATTTCTAGCGAAGCAGCGTGGCTTGTCGAGCATGTCATCCCAGGCGGACAGACACTGGATCCCCTTTGAATGACACCAGAAACTTAGCCAATTGTTGAAATCAAGATTTTTTTCTTTATACCGTGGTCTCATTCTTAGTGAGGGCAGGATGCTACTCAGGGTCAGGGTCATACCGGCCTGGGCAATGTGATCAGAGAACTCTTCCATGTCTCTCTTCATGTAGTTCAGGGAGGTACGGCTCAGGTCATTCACACCAATATAGACAATGACAGAGTCATATTTGTACTTGTTCTGGAGTGACCTGAGTGCTTGTGTTATGTGGCGGATCCTGGCACCTGACAGGCAGCTAACAGTAACCTTCTCCTTATTCAGCCTAGTGAGTGGGACATCAGTGTGCCTGACTATCGAGTCACCTATTACTAGTATGTTGGGTATGTTATTTTGCCTTAAGGGCTGTGATGGCATGGCACACTGGTTTTGTGAAGTATGTGTTTCATGGTTTGTGTTGGGGGGTAGAGGTTGCTTGGATGTTTGCTTTGGAAGTCTCTGTTGGTTTTGCAGATTTTTATTTAGAGCCTCCAAGTATGTTTTCATGTATTTATGTGTGTTTTTTTGCCGGTGCTGGTTTAATGGGTCTATGTAAGACTGGTGGTGTGATGCAAGTATATCACTTGTCCTCTTGACTGTCTGATCCAGTCTTGGGTTGAGAGAGCTTAGCCTCTAGTTTGGCTGTATAACTGCATCTCTCGCATGTATTAATGTTTGGTGGTAGGAGGAGGGGGTTGTCTGCGTACATGAGGCAGTTGTAACATTGCCTCAAAATGCCCAGATTCACCAGTTGTACTGGAGAGTACACCTGAAACTGCCCTTTGGACATGCCTGGATAGGTACAGTGAACTGTTTTACTGGATGGCTGGTAAGGTCGAATAGAGAGCCTTGTCCTTCTGTACAGTACAGGAGGGTCTAGTGCTAGGGTTTATAAGTGCTTGCTATAAGTTTTGAACAAGTGCCGGGCTGAGAAATGAATGGTTTGAGTGCTTAAGTTGAAAGTTTGTCTAGTTCCAAGGGAAAAATTGAAGAAGAGACTTTGTGGAGCCAGGAATAGTTTTACCCTAGCTAACCAGCGATGACCAGCGCACAAAACCGGGCAAATACGGTATTTATAGCAGGGAAATGAAAGAGATAGAAATTAGCCCAACAAACAATTAACACATAAAATATTAAATCATCAATGTATCTATAGTATCATACCATATTAGAAAAGGTAAAAGTTTTTTATGGATAATGATTTAAAACAGAAGCCACTTTTTTAAAGAGAGTTTATTTATTTTGAAATATGGTACTCTGCCCCCTAATGGCCTAAATTTAGAATGCAGTTGGAAAGTGTTTCAAAAAGTATAGGGTTCTTGAACTGAATTGCTTTATTTTACTTGATTTTTTTTTTAGTCAATTGTTTAATTGAATAATTTTTTATTGGTGGATTTTTAATGCAGTGATGTATTTGTTTGTTGGTGTTATGCTTTCTGACTCTTGAAAAGCCTTTTTGGCCAAGGCACTGGAGCTTGTATTATTTTTTGTACATTTTATATTAAAGTTTGGGTCTCTTTCACTGGCCTTGGTAATTATTTTATACTTTTCTGTGTCATTTTGTGAAAGCTGCTCAATTTGTCATAGCTGGACTTTTGAAAATAATGCTTCCTAAATAACTGGGCTCTAATGGCTTTGCTGTTTTTAGCTTTAGGCCTCAATAAACTAGAACTGAATAGCAATGTTGTTCTGGTCTGCCTGGATAGAAGTCTCTGAGCAGCTGAGCCAAGTATATCGATACAGGGTATGTTTCTGAGATTGAGTAAATTAAAAAAAATTGGTATTATCATGCTTTGACTTCTCAAGTAATTGCTTTGCACTCTGTACTGCACGTTCAGCAGTCCATTTGATTGTGGATACTCTGGACTACTAGTAACATGTACGAAATCCCATTTTCTGGCAAATTTCGGAAACAATTGACTAGTAAATTGGGTATCATTGTCAGAGATTAATTTCTGTGGACTGCAATGGACTAAGAAATGGCATTTCAATGTAGTGATGACTGGTAGAAGTTAGAATAGTTAGTAGATTGATCTCAAACCAATTTGAATAAGAGTCTGTCAGTACTAAGTAATGCTGATTGTTCCACTCAATTATGTCAGTAGCTACTATTGACGAAGGTAGTTCAGGGATTTGACTTAGTTGAAGTGACTGTTTTTGCAAATGTGGTTTCATACTATTACCTGCTGAACAGGAAGAAAGAACTCTATCAATGTATTTTGCTAGAGAAGACCAAAACACAAGTCTTCTCACCCTTCTCTTAGTAGATTTGGAATCTGAGTGACTATGATGCAAAATCTGTATATATTTTTGTTGTAAGGAAACAGGAACAACAATTTTAGGACCTTTGAAAATAATGCCATCTTCCATCAACAACTCATCTCTGTAAGGAAAGTAAGGTTGCACATCGGGTGGTACACTAGATTGCTTTGACGGCCATCCAACACTGATGTAGTGACTGAGCTTTTGCAAAACTGGGTCAGTCATTGTAGGATCTCTGTTCTGTTGTAGTTCTGGTTGATCTGTATAAGGTATCAGCCAGATAAAGAAGTTTGCCTTTCGTATAGACCATTTTGAAGTATTTTGCAATTTAAGCATCATTCTTTGTAATCTCGCTGGAGCTGAATGCATATGCTTCTTTAAAATAGTAACCAAAGGTTGATGATCAGTTTCAATCTGGATATCTCGACCACAGACATAATCATGAAACTTGGAACATGCAAACTCTATTGCCAAAAGATCCTTCTCAATTTGAGCATACTGCATCTCAAGTCTGGGTAAGTGTTCTAGATGTGTAGGCTACTGGCCTGCCTTCTTGAAGAATAACTGCACCTAAACCAAATTTTGAAGCATTGCAGGAAAGAGTTACTGGTTTGTTGACATCAGAGCAACTTAATGTTGGTGGGGTAGCAACATTTTGCTTAAGAATTTCAAATGACTTCCGATGCTGTTTTAGCTATGGCCATGTAACATTTTTACGTGTGAGCTCTCTCAAAGGCACTGTCAGTTCACTCTAGTCTGGTATAAACTTGCCTAAATAGTTGACCATACCAAGAAAACATTGTAGAGCTTGCATATTATCTGGTGTTGGCATTTCAGGAATGGCTGCTTGCTTGGACGGCTCTGGTTTCAAGCCAATACTTGTAGATAAATTACCTACATATGTAACTTCTGGTAATCTGAATTTGCACTTCAGAGGGTTGAGCTTTAAGTTCACTTCACGTGTTCTGTCTAGAACACTCTAAAGATTTCTGTCATGCTCTGCCTCACCATTGCCTCCGACCAATAAATCATCTACTATTATGGCACAGGGATATCCTGAAAAAAATTGCTCCATTGCATGCTGAAAGAATTCACTTGCAGAATTTATTCCAAACAGCATCCTGAGGAATCTATATCTTCCAAATGGGGTACTGAATGTAGTCCGTAATAAAGATTTGCGATCAAGCATCACTTGCCAAAATAAACTCTTTGCATCCAAGACAGAAAAAACAGTAGCATTCGGTATCAGGGCTGCAACTTCTTCGACTGTACGCATAGGATGATGAGGTCTCTTCAATGCTTTGTTCAAAGCTCTTGGGTCAATGCATATTCTGATTTCATCGGAGCCTTTTTTATGAGCTGCTACCATGGACGACACTGATTCGGTAGTTCTGTAACTGGACAAATTACACCTTGTTGGACCATTTTATCCAATTGAGCTTTGACATTATGCTGCATAGCTATGGGAACTCTTCTTGCTGGTCTGACCACTGGACTAATCTCTGGGTCTAGTTTTATAGAACACACCACTGGAAGTTTGCCCAACTTGTCATCGAAAACATCAGCATACTCTGAAAAAATAGTGTTAGTAAAGCTGGAACTGGGACACATGCTTATTTGATGAACTTCTTTGGTATAGGAAAGTGGATTAATTTTCAAACTGTCCCTGAGAGCCAATAATGACTGCACAGGTCTTCGAACTACATGGAATAAATAACAGGCTATAACAGTTCTTGGTCGCATAACATGAAAGCACTACTGAACCTTCAGTTTGAATTTCTTCACCTCCATAAGCAACATGTTCCACACAACTAGTCACATTTAGTTGTTCACCAGGTCTGACCTTTGCAAAATTATCTGCAGACATGACATTATATGGTAAATCCACCAAGCTCAAAGTAGACACTGGTTCAAAACACTTCATTTTTTGCCAGTAAATCTACTGCATCAATCTTTTCACCAATCGCTGACACATCCATCTACATAGAAAGTAGACTGTTGCAGGTTTACTTGATAAACTTGCTTTTTTTGAGTGACCCTTCTTTGTAACTGTTAGATCTACTTGATTTACAAAATATTTGAAAATGGTTCCATTTCTTAAATTTGTGGCATTGTTGACTAAATGCTATGCACTTTTCTCTTCTGGACTCATGGTTGGCACCACAAATGTAACAGTTAACAATAAAACTTAATTGGGTTTTGCTGAGTCACCCTTATACTGTACTGAGTAGCATCTATTCTGCACTGGATAACCTTGGTTGTGCACGGAGCATGCTCCTTTAACTGAACTAGTCTTGGAATTTGCTAGAAGACTACGGGTTTTATCTGGAAGTCCTGCAGGGGCTGCTGCTGCTATGTGCTTAGGCCTGCTTTTGCATATCACATGCTGCATGCTCTCTACATTAGCTCTGGCCCTGTTGAGATCATGCTCTTATCACTAGCAAGCATACATGTATGCCTTTCTGTAATTTCATGTATCTGACAAATCTCAATGGCTTTGCTCAGTGTCAAGTCACTGTCGCAAAGCAAAATCTTTCTCACAGCAGCATTATTAATACTGCACATGAGTCTGTCCTTTATTAACTGATCTTTTAAATCACCAAACTTACAAGTTTTAGCTTTGTTTATTAAGTCAGTAATGTAAGCTGCAAAAGTTTCCCCTTGCTTTTGATCTGTCGTGTAAAAGAAATGCCTCTCAAATGTAACATTAGTCTGGGGGTTACACATTTCTCTGTATCTGCACTTCAAACACTCGGGGTCTTCCCTTGATTCAGCCTGCACAACAATACTCCACTTTCATACACTGCTGGTGCATATACAAATGAACGCTCCCTTTCAATGGCCCATGACCCTGCTAGATTTATCAGAATGAATGTCCTGGTGTGTGCATCTTTATGAGAATAAGCTGCTTGTATAAATATATCATACTCTTAATTAAATATTCTCCAATTCTCTTTAATATTCTGATCAAATACAAGTGGTTGTGGGTTGTGAAATCCATCTGCCATAGTAACATATCTAAGTGAAGACTTGCAAATATACATGAATACACACTTATACATACACATACATGTGCTTGAAATTTATGCCAATACTTGCAATAGCACAATAAGCCTCTGTATAACTGAACTTTATGAAATAAGTCTCCTGGGCACTGTAATACTATGAAATCACTTTACTGTAAAAGTCACTTGCCTTGAAATTATTTTACTGTATGAGGCGTTTATGTTGATATTATTTGACTGTAAAAGCATTTATCATCATTTAAGAAACCTTCTGAATAACTGCATGGTGCGAATAAACTGGGCTATAGAAGCTGAGGTCAAGAAACATTTTGAAGCAACTGTACTTTACGAATAGACTATTTCAAAGTAATTGCAATTTGCCAATAAACTGTTTTGAAGTAATTATATTTTGCGAATGAAGTGGGCAGAAGAAACTCAGAGTGAGAAACACTGAAATAACTGCACTTTGCAAACAACAGTACACAGCACACTGAAATTTCCCAAAATGTCTGCAATTTGCCAAATACTCTGTACAGCACAAAAAAAACACTCTGTAATGGTAGCACTCTGCAAATAGACACACCCATGCACAAGAAACTTCTCCAAATGGCTGTATTTGACTGAACTTCATGAAATAGTTGCACTTTGCACACAACAAGCTCTTTGGAATAAATGCACAGTAATAAACACACACTGTAAGCACTTTTACACACTTTGAGATACTTCAAATAACTGTAGTTATGCTATTCAAGGCTTCAGTCAATGCGAAGTAGTAATTTATACCAAAACACAGTAATTTGCCAAAACACATGCAGTCGCCTTGCTTTATTTATGCTCATTGAGCCCTTTTCTGCCCTTTATGTTATATTCATTTTGCTCATTTAATCTCTTTTCATGACCATTGCACTTTCTTGTGCTCGTTTTAACTCTAGACATACTCATTTTATCAGATAACCTCATTTCAAACATTTCGTTTGATCAATGAGCTTTTTTATGCTTCTCTTCTCAGCTCACTTAGTTTGTCTTCATCGTTACTTCTGCACCTCATGGCTCTGAAGAGTAGTCATCACTATCCTGGTTCTGACACCATGTCGCTTGCCAGGTCAGGAAGAAACTGATGAACGTTGTGGGTTCTTCTTCAAGCAGCTTTATTATATACAAACATCATAAATGAAGCTAAGTAACTTTAACTTATAAACAAACTAGCTATCATGCACATAGATGTTAACACTCTGGCTATACCTTCAAAATGGCACTGAAGATAACACGTGATTAGAATTTATATGCACACCACAGACTTTAGAAATAATTCTTAAAGGTACAGCACACCTGTTATTCTACAAATACTGACCTTTTCAAAGGAGGTCTTTTGAAATCTATGAATAAGTTAGTTTATTTTCACTTTCTTTTCTTATATTGGCTTACTTTGCGACAGTGCCTACTATCTTTCACGTTTGTCCCCATTACTTGTTAGATACTGACATCATCATCATTATCATCATCTTCATCTAAGTTTTGCAGAATCTACAGTTATTCACAGATGTTTCTTTAACTTATAATTATCAGTTTGCAGATTTATTATTATGCTAGAGGATGCACACAATAAGTCATGCAGTGTGCTTACACAGCACTAAAACTGAGGAAGGTGGGGCTCATTCAGAAGCATGGGCAAAAGCATAGCACCGGCACACTGAACAAAAAGCTGCATAATAAAGCAGCCGGGCAGATTTAGCAGGTAGTGCAACACTATAGCAGGATATTGGAGGAGCAGCACTATCACAGTGTGCAGGGGCAATACGCATGATATCATAAGAATGCTGCCCCTCTGTAACAACAACAATACACGTGGCTCCACACAATGCTGCTACTGCTAGGACTATACCACAGTACATAACCACAGGAAGGGCTGCTGCAGCCACCAGGACCAGACCACAGTACATAACCACAATTAGGGCTGCTGCAGCCACCAGGACCAGACCACAATACATAACCACAATAAGGGCTGCTGAAGCCACCAGGACTAGACCACAACACATAACCACAATTAGGGCTGCTGAAGCCACCAGGACCAGACCACAACACATAACCACAATTAGGGCTGCTGCAGCCACCAGGACCAGACCACAACACATAACCACAATTAGAGTTGCTGGAGCCACCAGGACCAGACCACAACACATACCCACAGGTAGGACAACACAGTACAGTGCACAACAGGAAAGGCAATCTGGATGTGCACACCAAACTGCCCAACTTGTTCATTATAAAATTGTGTAGAAAAAGGGCTAGATAGGAAAGTAGGAAAGAGAATGCAACAAGCACAGGAAAACACATTAGGCTGGGCAAAAAGGATCAGATGGGGAAGGAAGGAAGGAATGGTAGAGACATTTTTTGAGGGATAGCTCCCATTTTTATTACTAAAACAGAAGGGCAGAAAGAAAACATAATGAAGGATGGTTTTAGATGAGATATATAGAGAAAATGGCAGTTAGTGGATGCAGACAGACAACAACAGATAAAGGCAGACAGAGTTAGCATACATGCAGCTGGTGGGGTAGACAGTGAGAGACACATGCATACAGTTTTGTGAATAACATAAAGCTGCAACTTATTATTTATCTATTCCCCTTTCTAAATTAAGTATCATGTTTTATTACTGCATTTTCTTAAGTGTTCTCAAGGATTTACTGGGATCAGCTATGTAGACACACATCAAAGAGAAGCTGCTATTCTTATTTGATTGACATATAAAATTAACTTTTTTGAAATTCCTGATACCTAACATGCATAAGAGAAGCAGGCTGTATAAAACATGCCTAAATAACAGTTTTAAAGCATATTTTCAACCAAAGAACGAGGTGCATACTTGCATTCACAGAAAGTTAAAAACATGTACAATATCCACATGAACTTTGTAAGGAAGAATATAGCTTAACATACACTGATATAAAATTCTTCAGTTTTAGGACATAACAAAGAATGGTTTACAATGTGCATAATCTTTATTTTAGTGTTTTTTGTAAGGAGGGGGCATTGAAGGCTTTACCATTGCACCACCAAATGTTTATTCAAAGTTAATGAATGAAAAGCTTTTTTTTTTTAAAGTAGCCCCAGTTTTCCAAAGTCATGAAATCTGAGAGTCAGTATATGGGTATTCTGCAGTGGTGAGACACTACATTCTTTCACAAGTGATAGAGGCAAAAGCCCCATGCTTCTTTTGATCCTATTTATTTGTCACTTTATTTTATACAGAGTAAGTTGCTATTTGATTTCATAGTCATAATTATACCTTTGTCTAGTTAGAGTGCACCAGTATTCAGTTTAATTTACTTATGATTTTATATGTTTTGTCATTATAGTTTAGATTATACAATAGTCATTATTTCAATAGATACCATGTAAGCCACAACATCTGTATGCCCAAAAGCATTTTGATATTTTTATGACTTTTTGTTTACATTAATATGTATAGACTCAGTTCTTCTTAAAAAGTTACCTTAGTTATTTATTTTATTTCTTTGCATTTGTTTAATGGGTAAGCACATTGGCCCAAGGACACTTTTGAGGCATGACCTTGGCCTGTTAGCAACAGAAACATATTAATGTACAGTGAAATCAAGAATTAGGCCATAAAAAATTAAAAGCACAAATTATATTGGTAAATGTCAAAATACAAAGAAGTAATCATTAAAACAGATGTACTTAATAATATTATAGCATTGTAGTCTAAAAAATTGCTTAAGGATTTGTAAATGTTGTAGACATGCTCAAAGTTATTAAGTCAGGCATATTGGTACACCAACAGCATTTTCTACAAAGCCAGACACTAAGAAAATATTTTAATGAAAACACTTTTGGCAAACCTCAGAATATATATATATATATATATATATATGTATGTGAGTGTGTGTGTGTATGGATCTACCTTATAAGCTCGGCACTTCACAAGATCGACATTTAGAATGACGAGACCACAAGACCGACGGAGCAGATAACCGACAACTTGCAATCCCGACAGCGAAAACACCGACATGGGAAATGTGTGAGCTCGACTCGGTAAGTATGCGATAGTGAGGGATTTAGGGTTAGAGTGCGGGTAAGGTGAGTGTGCGATAGTGAGTGACCTGAGGGTTAGGGGCAGATTAAGTGAGTTAGGGTTAGGGTGTGGGGTAAGGTAAGTGTGCGATAGTGAGGGACTTGAGGGTTAGGGGCGGATTAAGTGAGTTAGGGTTAGGGTGTGGGGTAAGGTAAGTGTGTGATAGTGATGGACCTTAGGGTTAGGGTTTGGGTTAAGGTTAGTGCATAGATAGTTGTGTGTAAGGTGTAGTGTAGGTTTTTAGGTTGTTGGTGTGCTTGTGTTGTGTGTGTGTTGTTTGGAACAGCAAACTTTTTGTTTTGTTAACTGTCGGGATTGTGGTTTGTCGGGCATGTGAACTTTTGTGTTTTTGCGGTTTCATTCTTGTGGTCTCGTCATTCTAAATGTCGATCTTGTGAAGTGTCGAGCTTGTAAGGTAGATCCATATATATATATATATATATATATATATATATTTTTTTTTTTTTGCAGGGAAGTAAACTTCTGCACCTCCAAACTTAAATACACCCACTCCACCTATTCCAAGGTCACATTCTACACTATCACCAAATGAAATAGCATTGAAAGAAACTGCTGTGGACAAACTGCTACTCTCTCCCATAACGGGTATATTATACTGGGAACTGAGAACTTGCACATTTGTAATAGAGGGTGAGGTTAAAGGAACAGAGAGAAAAAGCTGAATTGCAGTGGGAGAAGCCAAAGTGTATGGAAGTAATGATAAGAAATGTAGGTGAATGTGAAATAGTAAATATTACATTTATAGTATGTATTACAATATACAGTGAAGGTCAGAAGGAGTTGCATTGTGTCTTTTTGGACTTAGAGAAAGCATATGACAGTGTGCCTATAGAGGAGTTGTGGTATTGTATGAGGAAGTCGGGAGTGTCAGAAAAGTATGTAAGAGTGGTACAGGATATGTACGAGGGTAGTGTGACAGCAGTGAGGTCTACGGTGGGAGTAACGGATGCGTTTAAGGTGAAGGTGGGATTACATCAAGGATCAGTTCTGAGCCCTTTCTTATTTGCAATGGTGATGGACAGGTTGACAGACGAAATCAGACAGGAGTCCCGGTGGACTATGATGTTTGCAGATGACATTGTGATCTGTAGTGAGAGTAGGGAACAGGTGGAGGTGACCCTGAAGAGGCGGAGATATGCTCTAGAGAGAAGAAGAATGAAGGTCAGCAGGACTAAGACATAATATATGTGTGTGAATGAGAGGGAGGGTAGAGGAATGGTGAGGATGCAGGGAGTAGAGGTGGTGAAGGTGGATGAGTTTGAATACTTGGGGTCAATAGTTCAGAGTAATGGTGAGTGTGGAAGAGAGGTGAGGAAGAGAGTACAGGCAAGATGGAGTGGGTGGAGAAGAGTGTCAGGAGTGATTTGTGACAGACAAGTACCAGTAAGAGTGAAAGGGAAGGTCTACAAGAGGGTAGTGAGACCAGCTATGTTATATGGGTTGGAAACAGAGGCACTGACAAAAAGGCAGGAGTCAGAGCTGGATGTGGCAGAGTTAAAGATGTTAAGATTTGCACTGGGTGTGACAAGGGTGGACAGGATTAGGAATAAGTATATTAGAGGGTCTGCCCAAGTTGGAAGGTTTGGAGACAAAGCCAGAGAGACACGATTACGTTGGTTTGCACGTGTGCTGAAGAGGGATGCAGAATATATTGGGAAAAAGATGCTAAGGATGAAGCTGCCAGGTAACAGGAAAAGAGGAAGGCCTAAGATAAGGTTTATGGGTGTGGTGAGAGAGAACATGAAGGTGGTTGGTGTGACAGAGCAAGATGCAGAGGACAGGAGGAAATGGAAACAGATGATCCAATGTGGCGACCCCTAATAGGAGCAGCCAAAAGAAGAAGAAGAAGATTACAATATAAGGAGTGGAAAGATGTGATAGGGGAAATGAGGCAAGATTTTTATTCAGTTATAATCGTATGAGAGAAAGAGGGGTGTAGTACTGGATGATGTAGTACACCATTACGAAAATACAGTGTTACTGTGCAATGTATTACCTATGATTGTCAAAACAGACACTGAAAGTATTCACTGGCATGTTTTTTTTGTGCTATTTTGAAGTCTTTGATAGAGGAAAAAGACTTGATGGCCTGTTGGATTTTGTTCCAACACTTTGTTGCTAGCTTAATTAATGCTCTTTTGGCAATAGCTACAGTATATGGTAACCCTGTAAGGCACTATGGGTCTGAGTTTCTGGTTCCCCTGAAATAAGAGAGGCCTAGAGTCAACTGGGAGTCAACTGCATTTTTAATGTTATGCATTGATGTTCATCAGAGGGTGTGAGGTGTATAAAGTGTAATATCTTATTCTCTATCATTTGAAGGAGCTTAGAACTTTTTTTATCCTTTGTTGACTGGGTTAGCCCCACTAGGCTAGTTGTCTCTTTACAGGGGAGACTCAAGGTGGTATTTATACTTCTTGGGGAAATTTGACCCAGGCATTAGGGAACTTCTACTTTTTTTGAAAGGTTTAATGGGACCTTTTACATCTTCCTGAGCTACCACCAACTCAGGCAGATGGGACCTTGGTTTAAAATTTCATCTGAAGGATGAAGAGGAATGTATTAAGAACAGTCTGTTGAACTTTGAAAGTATGGTTCAGTTTTTTTTGCAAATGGTTGATAATGGAAGATGAGTGTCTATAAAGGGCAATTGCTCATATAAATATTTTAAATAAAGATTTGAATACATTAATTAATTTTAATACATTAATTTTTAAGATTTCTGTGGCAACTGTGAAATTAGGTTAGTTTCTTCAGTGGTGTCCTGGACTGGATGTGGGAACCTAAGTAAAACCATTTATTCTCTTTGTATGAGGACATACTGCCTTTATACAGGGAATACTATTTTGTTTTTTCCTCAGTGACACATTCAAAAGAACACTCATTACTAGATGGCATGTAGGATATATCTATCCATAAGGAGCTTGGGCAAGTAAAGTGTTCTCCAAATATGTGCATTGTGCATGCTTCCAATACTATGGAGGCAGCTGTGCTTTGATTTCTTATACTGAACACACATGCTGCTAGTTCAGGGAATGCCAGTAGTTCTTTTGGATATTTCTGGCATACCTAAACAAGCTATACATTGCTAGCTGTAGAACAGGATTTTAATCATAGACACCCCCAGGACTTCACCCACCTCATGCCCCCAAGTCCAGTCTTACCAGCATGTATTGAGACTTAACCTAATTATTTTTCATACAGCCACACTTTGAAGATTTTTCATGATTGGCTACTACTGTTTCTTCAGCGATGGTACCCCTCACCTCTTTTCATGGTACGCTTCCAGAAGTCAGACACCAATCTGATACCAAGATGTTAGTTACTGATCACTGTTCTAATAAACCAAACAACATTGAATTGTGACAGCTGATGGCCAATTTCCCCTTCAAAGGGATTAATAGTAACAGTCACATCAATGCTATGAGGGTGCCCTTAACTGATAAAATAAGATGTCAGCAATAAGATTTTATGAATGAATAAGTAAATAGCCTTTACTTTTAAAAAGGATCTAATTACACATCTGTAATATTAGTTCAGTTGTACATAGGAAATAAATAAAATTATTTCATACGGATAGTCTGATGACAGAAAAACTCTGACTGCATCTATACTTTTTATTACTAAATACTTACAGTAGATGACTGAAACCACAGGATAAAAAGATAATCCAACAAGTCTATAAGCTAAGCATCTTGATGCAGTTTCTTTTACCAGATGCATTATCCTGAAGTCTAAATAACAATTCCAGGCAAAATGAAGGAAAAAAGGCAGTAGCAGCTCTAATGCAGTGTATGCCTCAGTGGTTAGAGATATTTCAAAAACAAATGGAATATGTATTTCCTTTTCAAACAAGCTGCAGAATACTCAGACAGTACTACTCTATAATTGTGTAACTGAGGGTGCAGAGGAAACAGTGATAATTGCAGATCATTGTGTGTATTGCACCTAGTCATCAGTCACTATAGCTAGATACCACCTGCATATAAGTTACTGAGCATGCGCAAGATCAGTGCCATTTTGTATAATCAAGTCAGAGTGAATTCAGGCATGAATGGAGATGCACATGCGAGTGTGTTTGAAGTAACAAGCCAGTTACAGCTCCTGGTGTGTTTATGTACAATAAAAGATTTAAACGAATACCCAGCCTCAGTGTCTCATTTGATATACAAGACATGTGATGATAATGGCAACTGTAAATAATTCCATATCATCAAAATAAAGCAGTTCTGCATGCTACATATCTAATAAAATACACAACTATTACATTTTCATATCCATTACGACATTCATCACCTTACAATACCATTTAACATTTTCACTGGTGGGGGGCCTTGATAGCAGTGAGTGTATGTGCAGCCATTAGTATTAACTTTTGCCTTGTGCCTTCTCCCAAGCACAAACTGTTTTGTTGTTTGGGCCAGTATTGTGAAAAAAAGAGTTGCACATAGTTAATAAACAGTAAAATCTACCCCGGAACCAATCCAGTAAAGAAGGCTATTTGGATCATGCCATTTATGTCACATCAGGAAGGTTAATAAATAATATGCAGAAACAGTAGCGATGATCTATACTCTGGTTAGAGTTCTGACCTGAAAACTGAATTTATTTGTACCACATGACACACCAAAATTAATCTTGACAGACTTAAAGCTACATATATTTATATATCCATATATCAGGTATCCCCATTTTAAACTGATAAAATATAAATATGTTTAAAGTAGCGTGCATTACATTACATTGATCACTGAAATTTAACTTTAACATTAAAATGTCACAACCATTTTAGACTGAAATGAAACTTTTTGTACAAATTGAAAAATAGTTTTAAAAATTCACTCCTTACAATCATACTTAACTATGGAACAGTCAACATAGGTGTGGTTTAGCCAATAATTCTTTGCTCCAACTAGTTTGGTTTTGAATATAGTTAAGGAGGTGATCTGTTTTGTATATGTATGTGGAGTCTATTCTAAAGACAGGAATCAATTTTACCTAGCAAGTGCATGTACTTTAAGAATTAATGAGGGAAAATGTAGAAACAAAGTATCTATCTTAAATGATTTTTTGGGGAAATTAGACCAAAACTGGAGTATGACTGAAAGAAAAAACAGAGTGAGAAAGAATTTCAGAAAATTAACCACAACTCAATAGTTAAAGTTAAAATGAGGAATCAATAACTGAAAAATAAATGTGCATTTGTGTACAGCTGCAAACATTGCACTGAGATTCAGAAAGGCTTACCACAACTGTTAAGCCCTGCTACAAATAGCCAACCCCTTGCAATAGCCCTTTCCAATTCAGAGAAGTCCCACTGCAGTGATTTTACACTGTCCGAAGAATCACTGATGTACGCCTTCCTAACAGTCACACTATGTTACAATGAGGCATTCTGGGGAGCAGCTAATGCTAATTAGTCACATGCTCTCCCAATAAATACCTGTGAGAAGGGACTTACCATGATAATTAACAAGGCCAAAATGCTGCATTCCCCCATTATAATGAATGGGACAGTATGCATCTGCATGGGTTGTTGTACTAGGGGGGTTACGTAGGGGATCAAAAGTGGAGGGCTGTGTTTGTGTGCTTGTGTGTGTGTGTGTGTGTGTGTGTGTGTGTGTGTGTGTGTGTGTGTGTGTGTGTGTGTGTGTGTGTGTGTATAAATGGCTACATGCTGGCAGAAGAGTGAGTGAAGTGGGTGCCTTTGCCAAAATGGTGCATAGACCTTCAGTGGTAATTACCATCAAAACGTGTTGTTTAGCACTGGCAATAACTGAATGTGATTGAGAGACATGCAAATTAGCTGACAATAAAGTTTTATTCTTTTCTGGAAAACATCTGGAAATCACGTTTTATAAAACCTTGTACATTGTAACTACCTGTGGTAGGCAGTTTACATGGCCAGAGCCCTTCTCTCTAAATCCCAGGGTTGGACGGGTCACAGTTTTCACCATTTACTTTCTTATACTGTATTATCCCTATTACCATTCACTCCATCAACACAGTTGGTATTATAAAGTAGTTTCAGTGTTGCCAACTACCCTGTTTTAGACTATCTAGAATTTTTAATGCTGATCCATTGCAACGGAAATCACTTATAGATCATACCAGTTAGACATGATTTGTTTGTGAAAGCAGTTGATATGTATGTTGAGGCTATATGTATTATTTCTTCAGTGGGCAGAGAAATGCAGCAGTACTGAAAGTGTAAAAATCATTGGACTAAATTGTTCTACATAAATGGGACACATCTGTATGCTAGATACTAAAGCAGAATGCAACCGTAGAAATGAAAGCGTAGTCAAAGAAATGGGATGCAGAAACTCTCTGTTAGAATTGAAAGCTTTATTGTTGACTTGTTTTGATTACAAACTAAAGCCATTGAGTCACAAAGATCTGTGCTGTGTGTATAAAATAGAATGTACAATTTATTGGTACAAGTTTGTCAGTACAACAACTGAACACCTGGGAAGGATAAAACAATTGACAATGCGCAGATGCATGCACGGAACACTAAAGGTCACACTGCAGCCAATCGGGATGATTGACAGACTCGCAGTGATCATGATTTGTACGTTTGTAAAGTGTGTGACACTCCTGCTCATGAAGCATATTTTACACATTCACAAAAGCATTAATCCTGTAAGGCTTGGAGAGAGAATGAGTTTCCAGAATCCCATTGATATCTATTTAAAACGAAAGAAAGCTAATGCGAGTGATCAAGCCAATACACTCACATTTTCTTTGCTGTGATGAAGAATGGTATATGGCTTAAATTTAATAGACGATACTAATACAAGACTAGACTGTTCTCATCTCAGAATAATGACGTGCCTGAGACATTGCTTACAAGAGGCAGTTTGAGCCACGAAGTGTCTGTATTTACAAACAAATAGACTTTCTAAGAGGTACACTAATCCTGATTGTGATAGCATAAGGATGGTCAATGCTGTAGCCCTAGGTGATAATCATTTAACAGATGTGACTGTCAAACCTACTGTGGCATTATCATCTATTAGTGATCATGAAGCAATGAGATTCAGTGGACTGATTAAGAAGCCATCGAAGTGGAATGACTTTGTAACATTTTATGATAAGAAAGAAGAATTAAATCTTTTAATTCTTGAAAATCCTTATTGCTTATCATTTATTGTTTCTATGTGCATACATCAATTTCATGTCATGGATATATCATGTGTTGTCCTTAACTTAATATAGCATAGTATAGTATGGTATAGTGTAGTATAGTATAGAGTGCTATGTACATTTTCTATATAGAAGACAAACATTTAGCTTATGGGGATGTAATTTATATTGTAGTGTACCTTTACGTATTCCATAAAACTAAGCGTGCATGTAGGATACAGTGTAATTATGGGTTGCTCCTTCATTTGCTGCCATGCTAGTTAAGTGCATGATTATTCGCCTACTGGATGCTGAGTGTCTATATATACCCATCAAGCAAATAACATTGTAAAGTGAATCTGTACCCAATAACCCAAGCAGTACAATAACATACTAATCACTGTAGCTGGCTCATTAGTCTTAAAGCTACATACCCACATACATGACCATTTGCATTGCTTAGGTTTCCAAAATGTAAACACATACACACTCACACACACACACACACACACACACACACACACACACACACACACACACACACGCACATTTTACTCTCACAAATTACATTTTTATGCAGTCTGTTACTGCCAGAGTTTCATTTCTTATATATATTTAAAGTGACACAACCAGTATATTTTAATGGGATTAGTTCTGCAAAGGTTTGATAAAACAATTCCTTAATAGTCTGCTCCTGATTACAGAAGAGCTAGAGCAGTGTGTTATATGTTTTCTCTTCTAACAAGGCAGCCATGTTGCGAATAACTTTCATTTGTGACTTTTCCTTGTTTAGTTAGTCACTTCTTTGTTTATTTAGCATGTACAAATTGACTCTAGTTTGGCAGTTAAGATTTTAGAAGAATGTGAGCAAATCTATACTGTCTTTTGTTCGTGTTACAAAATATGCAAAGAATATTTAAAAGTAATGTACAACAAGCTCAGGCAGTTATATAATTTCTTTGGTCAGGAAAGAAACCAGGAGCAATAAACAAAGGGTTAGTCCTTTCAGCCTCTAACATGGTAAGACACTGAATCCCTTTCTAATGCAGTTTTACTTTGACATCAATTATAGGATATTCTGTGATATGTAGGTCAACATATGATCAACATTTTTTGAATTGCTTAATTTTTGAGAAGTATGTCCTAGACCTTACTACCTGTTAGCAAATGATATCTTAATGACTTTGGACAAAGGGCAACTCACAGGAGTTATATCAACTGATTAATTAAAGTTTTTAATATGGTTGACTACTCACTTCTCCACACAAGCAGCAAAGCATCTAAATTGTTTCTTAATGTTTTTTTCTGTTAAAAATATGCTGTCTTCTTCACACAAAGCTCCCTTACTTAATTGCATTCTCATTGGTGTGGTTTTATCATCATTGCTTTTCTCCACATATACCAGCAATCTTTTTCAAACCTACCAGTTGGTCTTCTTATTTATGATATCATCATCTATAGATCCTGCTGATGATAATCTCCTGTCCTTAGCAAACTGGATTAATTTAAAAAAATCCTACTCTCCAAAAAAAAAAAAGTAATACTATTAGTTTATCCACAAGTTCTTAAATCTTCTTCATGTAACTTCATCATTCGTTATCCATGACAACCTCAGTAATTCTCTTGAAACTTCTATTTCATTCAAATATTTAGAGGTATGGTTTGATCAAAATCTAAACTTTCAGCTACACATCCACAATACCAAAGATAAAAGATAAGACACTTTGTTCTAGGTGTAGAAAATGTCATATTCCTAACCTCCTTCAGAAGAAAAGCCATAGGGAAAAGCAAGTTAATGGCTCAGCTGGAATACACCCTTCCATTAATTGCCACTGCATCAAAGAAAAAACTTACTTATAGTCTAATACTAACTAATAAAATTTGCTATTTTATCTCACTCACTCCTAGAACAGACCATTATTGCTCTGTGCTTAAAAAATAATTGGCAGCCTAGCCAACAAAAAGTTCATTTACTTCTTGTTACCCTACTATTCAAATGGTTAAATCAAAACTCTTTCACTTAACTTACAGGTTGATTCACAATCAGACAAAGAATATATAATTTTATATTTCAATCAAATCAAGCTTCCTCACTCCATGCTACCCTCTCTTCAAAGAAGTGTAGTGATCATAGCTTATCCATTCTAGGCCCTAAAATTTATCAGTCTGTTCCAGATAACATAACAGACGCTTCTCCTCTTTTGAATTCAGTAAAATGTATAAAAACATACTGCCTTAAAGAGGCAGAGTGGCATTGTTTCTCTGATATCACTTGATATTTCTCCAGTATCTCTTTTCAGTCTCTTCCAGTCCTCCTGTAATAATTGTTTTATGACCATTTCTGAGTATACATATATTTACATAACATTGTCATTCTTTTTTCCTTCTGTATATTCATCCTTCGTTATTCTCTTCCCACTTTCTTCTTTGTCCTTCTTTTATTAAACTTGCCTTTTCTTCCTGTCTCTTTCTCATGTCTGGGATTCAGAAAACTTTTCCTGTGCTCCTGTAAACTGACAAAAGGGGCAGTTTATGTGAATGTAGGAAATGAAAATCAAAGACGTTATCCACGGTGAATAAGACCTAATTATCAGCAAATTTGCATGTCTCTGAATTAGGTCCAATTATTGCCAATGCTGAACAGCACTTTTCAGTGGTAATTACCATGCGTTGACACAGGTAACCCCCGTCAATCACTCTCCCACACACACATGCAGACTTTCATAAACACACAAACACATGCATGCACACCTTTCAACTGTCCCCAGTTTTGTAGAACATCCCTGATGTTGCCTCTAAGTTTTACCTTGTCCCTAGTAAATTGTGGAAGATTACAGTTAGTCAGTATTGCCAGACATTACAGTTTCATACGTCTTATTGTTCAGAAAATATTTTCTGATACATAATCTGTTGTTCTCCTAAATTTTAAGCAAATTACTAAAATTTTTATATACTATCCCTGGGTTTGGGTCTTTGTTCCTGTATTATTTTCAACTTGTTCTTGAGTTACAGCCACCCTAAGTAACTCTCACACACATTCAGACTCACCTTAATAATGACATACCCATCATCTTATCACAACCATGGACACAGTCACCCATTCACCCATGCTCACACTCTCCCATTCTCCTAACTAACCACCCTACTGTGATCAGCCAGGCAGATACATACCTGAGACAACTCATGCTACTTTTACACTTAACTCAACAATACTTACCTGTAACAGTCTCTCTTGTTGGGAATAATTGGGGAATGATGCATTTTGTCCATGTTAATTAACATGGTGGACTGTGATAATCTGCTCATCTAAGTGATTCTCTATCATTTGATTGCATGAATCCATTACCACAGGTATTTCTGGGTGAGAGAGAGGATCATGGTTAATCAGCATAGACCACTCTATGTCATACAAAAGCAATGAATTTAGAATGCTTTCTGTGGTGAGAATATATAGTGTCATCCCTCCCAATTATCTCATACTGTAAGTCACATATGTTCAAAAAAAACATTGCAAAATAGGGAAAAGTTATTTTAGCACACTCTCCAGTGACATTTTAAAGCATTAAAGTATAATTGGTGGCGCTAGTGATGGTCTGTGGTACACAAACAGTATAAATACTGCTGAATCTGATTCCAGTCTGCTTATGCTTCCAGTTTCAAGTTTGATCACTTGTCACACATTATGCTGAAGTAATGTTGAACGGCATACACCTTGCATGTAGTTAGTGCAAGCATGCTGAACTTTATATGCATTTAGTACTATTTAATTGGTCTCATGTCCATTTCTTCTTCTTCTGGTCTTTTCCCTGCATTGTTCTGCACAACTGCCTTTTCATAGTTTGTTTTTCCATTGCAGGTTAGGAATGTTCTGTGGCTGTTCAGTGGACAAGAAGCTCCCAATCTCTGTTTATGGACAAGGTAAGCTCTATATGCACTGCTGAACTTGGTACAGAATGCAAAAATGAACTCACCCAAAGAACCAATGCATAAATTGCTCAAAAAAGCACAGTAATGGCAGAGCATAAATATGCAGGAGCCACGTCTGTTTTCCTCTAAAAATCCACTGATTTTTATTTTTTAATTTCATGCATTAACATTATCCACAGCTTCCACAAATCATCAGTGAAGAAAGTAGGCACTTCTTGGAACCATACTAAAAGAGATGAACATACAGTCTGAGAAATCCTGCTAAATAATATATAGGCACTCCATCTGTAATGTTACTGTCTGTCCTAAATAGGTGCATAACTGCAACTACCCAGAAACTTCAGAGGTCTAATGTCCCAGGTGTTATTATAATATGAATTAATCCAACATTTCCTTTTAAGAGACATGGTTCCATGGATATTAAAAGATGTGCCACTCAAGGATCAACTGTTAATAATAAGAATATTCCTTAATCAACATTCAATAATTTGAAACTGAAAGGTTTAAAACCTTGGGAGGTCACAAGCTCGAAACAGTAACTCTCTCTCACAAATTCACAACAAACACAAAAGCATTTATTTTTTTTTTTTGCAGGGAGCAAGCCTCCCTGCAACCCCCAATGTAGAGACAAGCCCAACTCCTCCAAACTTTATATAGTCATACAAAGGTGGAGAAAAGTGAGAGAGTGGAAAAAATAAAACTTGTCTTCAGCTTCTGCTCCAAGTCCACTGAAACAAAACCTGGTTGCATTCTTTGATGTAACAACTGCCAATACATTGACATTTTGACAGCAGGAAACAGACAGTCTTCCTGCTTTAGTGCTTCAGTACCCAACAAAGGACAATGCAACAAAGTGCAGCTTTCTCACTGTGGAAGTCCATTAAAAATAAAAAAGAAACTCTGCTGCTTCCCTTAACTTTTAAAAGAACTGCAGCTGAAAGTTTAACTTTTTTTGCTCCTTTTAGAGGATGACGACTTGCACCTTAAGGGTTACCTTTGACATTTATGAATCTTTCCAGGTTGAATATTAGTTCAAACTCAATGCAAGGACGAGATTTACAAGGGTGCATTTTGACCTTGTTAGCTTATATATAGAAAAGGCTAGGATATTCTTATTGTTTTAAATCTTGCTGTGTTCTTGATGCTGCAGGTGGTGTGTGTGTGTGTGTGTGTGTGTGTGTGTGTGTGTGTGTGTGTGTGTGTGTGTGTGTGTGTGTGTGTGTGTGTGTGTGTGTGTGTTTTAGGTTTTCTCAAAAAGTACTGTTGAAAGGTCTGTATTGAAGAATGCCCCCTATTCCTGAAACCCCTGCTTTTATTCTTTATCAGATATCCATAATGTATAGTACCTCAGGAAAAATCATTATGTAACAAAGTCAGGGTTTTCACTGTTCTGCATATGATACTTAGTTATTAGTAAGCTGCCGAATGCAGCTTCTCTTTTGACTTTGTATTAGCTTTAATACATGCCCGTGTCTTGTTTTGGGTAATAATATAATTATAGTGACTGGTCATGAGGGTAAAATTCAGATTTTCTGAGGAGGCTCTTACATTATATACATCTGATCTGTCTGAATATTTTGTCTGTAGTCATTCTGCATGACAGGATGTATTAATAGTGTGGTCTTTTCTGCAATATACATGGACCACTTGTACTATCCAGAGAATCTCTGATAAAACATTTCCCATTGTCATACCTGATCAAGGTTTGACATCCAGCCTTCATGTCAAAGCCATGCACAGACTTTAGAACTCATGTTAGTAACTGAGTTTTGCATCTGCTTTTCACATCCTTTAATTTAAATTTTTATTTTTTCATTTACTTACTCATTTATAAGACTGGTAACACTAAACAGATGCAACTGCTTCTTTTCATTGATGATCTAGAAACACTTTTCTGGTCAGTAACTTACAGAGGGTCATAAAGAAGGCAAGTAAAGATTGAGGGGTTCAAACTCACAAGTGCACGATGAAGCTTCTTAGCAGCTCTTGGCTTTATGATGTTCTTCTGACTGCATTATATGTTTAAATGACAAACTCTAACATGTAGGTGTCCCCGAGAACCAAGTATCTTTTTTCACTCAAATGGTGTTCAACCAGTGATCACCATCTGAAAAAGATGCACTAACAAACCTTTCTACCACACAACTGCTTCGCCTTCTTTTCAGAATTGCCATCTCTTCTGCACCTCTATAACAGGCTTCTTATTGTGTCCACTGACAAGCCTTTGCAGGCAATGGGCCTAGTATTGTGAGACTACGTATCATGAGCTCTGAGGAATAGATAGTGTTTAAGGGAGGCCTACCTCAGTGGATACCTTTAAAAAGAATTTGAAAGCTATTTGGTTTCAAAGGTCTATATCAGCATATCGAACATTAAATTAGCCGAATACAAAAAGGCCGACACAGAAATCTCGCACTACAACATGCCCGAATAATGAAAACGCCAAAAGTAAAAATATCGAATTGCCATAGTTGGCCAACTCCACCTCCCACTCCCTAAAGCACAATAACAGAAAAAAAGTAAATTATAAGAGACCTATGTCAGCAGTGTGTCAAATAAACGTTGAAAACATAACCCAGATGTGTAGAACGGAATTCACGTCACCAAAATACAAAATAATGTATTCCGAATAGCACGGCCAAAATGTCACCTCACTTCAAACCTTAAGTAGTAGAGCTATCATCCTAAGAAATTCACATGTGGAATAGTCATTCCTATTACTCAACACTGCCTGCATACGGCATTGCTTATCAACACTCTTGTGTTTTTTAGGGGACGGTGAACAGCCAGACTGCAATTGTAGTTGTACTTCATTGATCCTGTTCAGTTCACACACCAGCACATTTAATACAGATGGTATATCTGAAATCCTCCTACCTAACAGACATCGCACACAGCGATGCCAGCCCTCCACATAGTTCTGGGTACGTGGAAGTGATAACTCATTCAGACAGGAAATATTCCAGAACGAAATAGAAAAGGCTGGTGGAAATCTAGCTAAATGTGCAGACCTAGTCTCATGTCTGTAGATACGTCCTAGAATGTACACTTCTTCTAAGTATAATAACAATTCCTTCCCTTCCACCAGAAAGGTCTCTGACACAGTACAAAATGTACTGATAACCTCATCCTCATGCAGAAATGACAGTGCTGCCAACTTCTTGACAGATAGTTGGAATTGTACACTCTTAATATACAACGTGGACAAACCGAGAGCCTGTACCTTTCACCATACAGCTTGTGAGAAATGGAAAAGACACCCCTTAGGAGTTACGTTATGGAAACTATGCCTGACACTTTTTATGGCTGCCATTTCAAAGTCACACAATATATACTCCACTGTAGGTTCTAGGTCAAGTGATGACAGTAGTTCAAACACACAGTCCCATAAATAATTATATGCCTTGTATGGCTTTTTAGACATCAGGCAATATACAAGGGGCAAACACTTGGTATTTTCACCATATGACATTAATCCATGGACACTATAAAGTTGTCGGCATAGCCGACCCTTTGTCAGGAACACACCATCCATTAACCACAGTTTGCATGAACACAGATCTTGCAGATTTTCCTTCGTACTAAATACAAGTACTTGAATATTGCTATTCAAGTCCACCTTCCATTTCTGTATAAAACACCCTTCTCTTAACTCACAGTCTGTGACATTTATGTCCGTTAAAGGGGTTAACATAATTTTATAGGTGGGCATTTTCCTACGCCGAACACGATTCACTCGTTGCAACATTGACTGCCTAGATGGCAAACTTACAGTGCTGTCTACTGATGTACTAGCGATTATATCATCCACCACCAATGCTGGGGTTGTTCTAGTTACCCGAGCTGTCTCTTTTAGGTCGTGACAAGCTACATACCGTTCCACTTCTGTTGCATCTGGTGGATGTATATGACATACGGACTTTAATAACAGTTCACCTTCTACCTGCATTATAGTAATAGCTCTACCTTTGCACTTACTTGACTGTTTCAGCTTGCAACACCAATACTTCTTATCTTTGATTGTCTTTTCCAGACTATAGATATACTCGTTCACGTGTAACATAGCTTTGTTTTTCTGTGATGTAACACTTGGATAAACTTTACCTAGTGTACCTGGTGCTACTGGAGGAGTGCCGGCCATTGTCAAATTGACACGTAGAACACACACAAACTACGTGTTACTCACTGTATTTATTGCCATCGTAGCAAGTACATAGAACGTATCCTATTTTGTAATATAATATGTCACTATTCTGCTGGCACACATACTAACATTATACCTTGTATGGTTATGTTATTTATCTATAAATGTTTGATTTTGTTTTGTTTCATGGACTTGCATGATCATGTTGTTGCGTTTTACGTCAGAAACGTAAGTTGACCAACTATGACTTTTCGGTGTATTTACTTTCGAACATTTACGCATTCGAACAAGTTGTAGTTCAAGATTTCTGTGTTGGCCTTTTTGTAATCAGCTAATTTAACATTCGATATGCTGATATAGACCCGGTTTCAGGAGGACCTTGCTTTGAGTTTTTCCATCTACGATCAATTCATCTTTGAATAGTAATTTATTATTTTCTTGACTTTTATTGTGTTGATCTGCTCTATGTCTTGTGTGCTTTCTATTTTTTGTTAAGTTGTGCCATGCAGTGCTCTTATTTTAATGTTATATATTTAACAATTTTCTTGAATATATATGTGGTCCTTCTCTCTGCTTGTCAATATACAATAACATTCTAAGACTAACATATTTAGTGAAATTAAAAATAGCAAAAAATCTTATATTACTAATTGTTTTAATGTATATCTTAGTAAACTGATATTTACTTCAAGGTACAAGCAAACACAGAGGGACTATGGCTAACAAAGTTCATAGATGACTGCAAACTGGGTACCATAATTGAGACTCCTACTGACGTAGATATCCTTCAAAAGGGTCTCACTGAAACAGATATATGGTGCCAAAATCATGGCCTCAAGCTAAATGCCAAAAATTGCATCATCATCCCCTTCGGGAAAAAACAAGTACCTACGATTTACCACATAGGTGGCAGTTCACTTAACACAGAGAGTATGATAAGAGACCTAGGGACCCAGGTGGATAGTAACCTCTCCTTCGATAACCACATCGCTAAAGTGGTTAGAAAATCTTTCTACATGGCCCACCTTATCACAAAGGGGTTTGCATCTAGAAAAAAAGGAAGTTATTGTCCCCCTCTACTCATCACTCATTAGACCCATTATTGAGTACAATGCCCTATTCGGGATGTACCTTACTAGACACCTGCAACAACTAGAGAGGCCTCAAAAATACCTCACCAAGAGGATAACGGGCCTAAAACAGATGCCCTATGCCACCAGGCTAAAAATACTCCAACTATATTCGGTTGCATACCGGCTACTCAGAGGTGATCTCTGCCTGACAAACAAGACTATGTCAAGCACTGAATTGCTGGAAATGCTCCACCTAAGAAAAACCCAATCTCACCGAGCTACACGCTCCAGGGACCTTAACCTGACCTCAACAATAAACAGGACTTGTTGGGGGGACAGATTCGTGTCCCACAGACTCCCCATGCTCTGGAATAAGGTCCCCATATATGTGAGGCAGAGCTCCTCATTAGCGCTCTTCAAGAGGAATCTTGATGAGTGAATGAGGAACAGGAAATTCACCCCAGGAATCACTTCTGTGGCCCTGCTCGACAGAGGCGCAGGTAACTAAATCACATGGGAGGCGCAAGCTAAAACATTTTGGCTAGGCTTAATTATGCTCAAGGGCCAATAGCCTAGTACCTACCTATGAACCTATGAAGAATTTTGAAGTTTGCTATGAAGACCTTTAACCCATGTCCTAAATAATGCATTCTGAATTTTGGGGCTGTAACATCAAACTTTACTCATTTATTACACACTGCTGTTGTTTGTCATCAATTTAGAGAGGATGTGTAAAAAAAAAAAAAAAATTAAAAAGGATATGTTTATAGAATATTCTAGTCAGTGTAGTTTAAGAAACAGAATTGTTCTGGGTGGAGGTTCCCCTACAAGCATCTTTTGCAGTTAACTCTGATGTCCACTTAAACAAATTTGCTGGGACAAAAGGTACTGTGACTTGTTTTTGAATTCAGACATAACCTTAACACACTGTCTTTGTGTACTGCACAAAGACATGCAGGATTGCATAGGTTTGTCTATGCAGCCATCCTATATGCTAATAAGTTAGTTTGGGGAAGAGTCAATGTACTGTCTCCGCCCTCTGGAACCACCTCAAGGAAGACATCTACATGCTGAGCAATTCAGGAAATTACTGGGATATATAGATCAGCATGGCTGACCCCACCACATTGCTGTAGTGAATATGACTAAAAGGCTGTATTAATTTAATGAAATTGAAAATAGTACAGGAATCGGGGGAGGGGGGTGAGACCACTAGTCACCAAAGATTACTCTAAACCTGAGTGCCATAATGGCACCTGCATCAGTATGGGGATGGAGGGGGAGGAGGGAATCATTATCTGCCAGGGATTACACTAAACTCAGGTGCCATAAAGACACCTGCAGTGGGATGGGGATTATGGCTTTGGGTAACATTACCCATCACCAACTACTCTAAACTTGAGTGCCATATAGGCAACTACAGCAGTATGGGGATCAGGGCTACTGGGAAGCACTAGACACTAGGGGTAATACACTTGTGCCTTAATGGCATTTATGGTAGTATAAGGTTTGGGGGGGCACATGAGCCACCAGAGATACTAAACCTGTGGTGTAACAACATTTGCACTAGTAAACTCCTTGTGCTAGCTGTAGAAACTGCAACAAGAAAGTTAGATTTTTTTTTTGAAAGGTAAGTCCATGTAGTAGACATTTGCTATTGTGCATCATTTTTACCATTTGCATAGTTGTGTTATTTCCATTTAAGAAGGTTGCTTCCTGGTGCACGCATTTTCATTTGTTTAAATTCAGTTTGTTTTCCCATCTGTGGTCTGAATCTCCCAGCTCATCATTGTTAAAGGTATCTCCCCCTCTGCTTGCTGCCCACATAGTGGGTTTCTGCTCCCCTCCCACTGAAGGTGGAGACCATGATAATTGTGGAGTGGTTCAGTAAAGCCACTATGTGGGAGAGTAAGATAGGTATTCATATCCCCATTTCTTGAGCATATTAACAATGTATTGAGATATAAGCAGAAGGCAAGCACTTCCAGTATGCCTAAAATTGGCTGAAGTTGCCCCAGCTTCCTGCACAGCTGATGATAAGTTTATATCCCCATGGTCTCCAACATGACTTGATCATTTAATGGTCTAGTTGACAGTCCTGCCCTAGCACTGAGTAGCAGTCCCTGTTAGATGATTGGTTCTGCCTTCTCAGACTAATTATCTGATTATTCAGGGCTCGTTGTGAACCAAAGTTGGCAGCCCAGCCTTGTTCATATACTTCTAAGATGAAGCTAAAACAGCTGTGCAAACAATGTGATTGTGAGCTTTCAATATCTTTAAATGTCAGATTGCATTTTGGAAAGGGCACCATCTTAATGTTTGCAGTGATATCTGGCCTCCATCACCACATGTCAGCAGCACCAGCAGACCCCACCTACAAGATAGAAGAGACAACATCAGTCATTCACTCCCATCAATCCTGACTGACTCCTCCCATGCATGGGTTACTAATTGAATACAAGTCTTTCAGAAATAACAGTGTTGTATCCCTCTTTGCAGCATAGTCATATTGAACATCATCTTTTTGCCTAGAGAATATCGTATTTCACTTTTCTTGTCTCAGAATGAATGGCAAAGCTGTTTTCTGGGATACCATATACATGCTGGCATTCTATTGATTCATTGGAAGACTGATTATTCAACAAAGGGACTAATGCACAGTCAGAAAAAGGATTGATTCAGACAAATGAAAATTAGCTGACAATGACGTCTTCCTCATTGTGGCTAAAGATGTCATTAAATATCTGAGATTGTGTAAATTGACCTACCTGTAGTAAGCACTTTATGCTGCCGCAAGACCATCTTTCTGAATCCCAGGGCATGTGTCATACTGATATTGCCATGTACACTTTTCTAGCTTATATAAGGCTAGTAACCATGATATAATTTTCATACTCTGGCACATTATATTTCTGTGTTCCTTTTCATAGTTATAGCTCTGTCAGATCTGTCATGACTGTGAAATGTCATCAGGGTGTGTTCCACTCAGATTATGTCAAACTCTGCGTTCACCATGGCTATTTGTACGAGGTAATTAAGAAGCTTTGTCCTTGTACCTCCTTACATACTATAAAGCCAGGATCATTACATCTGGATGGTGTATTTTTCCTGCAGAAATTTTATTTTAAAGGACCTCCACATTCAGTATATTCTATCCTTTCATTCTGTAAAACTGGAATTTTTCCAACCTGTCTTACTCACAGAATTACATTTACTTAGTCTTCCTGTCTGAGTCTGTAAAAAAAAAAAGTAAGTAAGCAAGGCCTATATCACAACGTTGGTTGGCCTACAGTTTAGTGCAAAAGATTAAGCCAGTGAGCTGTTAGTGAGCTTCATTCTGTAATCTTGGGTTTGATTCCCTCATTTTCAGTTTGTGTTCTTTATTATTCTGGGAAAAACACTTAATAGAACAGTGCTTGTGGGTTACCACTGAAAAAGGCATTGGCAAATAAATAAGCAAGCAAACAGATAACTTAAATAATCTGGTTAGGGATTTTCTCCCTGGGTCTCCATTGAAAGGGATTTGCCTAGCTAGATTTAGCTGGTTATCAACAACGCAACAAATAAATACAATAGCTGTACATACGCCTTTTAGGTTTTCAAGTTACAGTCTCAAAAAGTGCAGCTTACCTTTCCAAGTGTTTATTCAAGAACAGGTAAACCTTAAAATTAAAAGGAATTGTTCAATATTATGAAAAGTGGTCCAAACAAAATGTAAGACAAGGACATAGGGATAAAAAGTGAGCATGACCATACAAAGTAGGTTAAAAATGGAAATTATCCAGAAAAGAACAGGGGTTGCTGCAAGATGTTAGGAACGTAGTAACATCTGTTAAATGTATCAGGAAAACAAGGAATTATCCAAAATAAAGGAAAGGGTGGGATAACAGCTATTTCTAGATGGCAAGAGAACAGATAAGAATGAAACAAAACATTCATACAATCTGAGTCCCAGTTTTTACAATTGTCTGTGAATAATGATAGTTATATGGATGTCCATTAAGTTTAAGAAAGGTGAACTTTCCCCATTGTGACAGAATAAATTATTCATTTCCACACAGAAGAATCAAATGAAATGTATTCCTATTGTGATGGAATTAAAAACATGGAACTTAAAAGGATTAAGACCACTGCTGGTTACTGTTTAGGAGCAGATGTTTAAGAAGGGTCTAGTTATCTCAGCTGTTTAAGTAGATTGGAGGACAATTTTAAAAACTGTGGTCTGTAAAAGAAAAGTCCTGCAATAACTATTGTCCAGTTAGCTTATGAAATTTCTGCCTATACATTATTTGAGAAGCACTTAGCTGGGCTGCTGTTGGTTGAGTTGAGAGATTATGTTTATAGGGAAGGAAGATATGTTGCTGTGACTACCAGAATAAACACGGAAACACTGTTTTTATTTCATTTTAGCCATGCTTTTGATCTAGCCGATCATGAAAAGTAAATCACTAAGATGGATGATATAAAATTAAATAGTTATATTGCAGTATAAACATAGGCATGGCTACATGATAGGCGTGGGCAAGTTTAAAGTAAACCATATTTTGAGGGAACCCAAGCCAGCATAAGGCTTCCACAGATCAATACAATGCACTATGCTTATATCTGTAGATTGCAATGTCTTATTTGTAAAATATTCAGATACTATTAAGCTTCCAGCTGTTGTCATGTTCCAATGAGATACGAAGGCATTCTAGGATTCATTAGATAAAATTCATGAGTAGCCACACAAGAAAAGATTTCATCTCAATATGGACAAAACTAAGTCGCACAGGTCTGAAAGCCAAGTTATTACAATGGTACTCTCAGGACTAAACATTTGCTTATAAAGCAGTAAAATATTTGTCTGCATTTATTTGTGTTTCTTGACTGGTGGGTAGGTGGTCCAAGGACTGTCTTTAACCACAGCCTAGGTGCCAAAGCACAAAACAACTTACACCTATACAACACAAAGAACATGAAATAGTTTGAAGTACAAAAGCACTTACAATGAAAAGTAAATAAGCAACGTGAATGGAAAATACAGTTGCACTGCAAAAGTACTGATAGGAGATGAGATAAGCAACCTTAATATGCTATTTAATACATTAGCAAATGCTAAACTCCTCCATTAATCCCAAAAATGAGTGCTGTATGGTTGCATTTTTAACTTCATTTTTAGTTATAATTTATTCATTTGTTAAACAGATAAGGACCTTTTTCATCATGACTTGGGTCACAAGGGTATATATATATATATATATATATATATATATATATATATATATATATATATATATATATATATATATAATCCTCCCAACAAATTCCAACACATGTGAGAGATGCAACCATATAGCCAAACTGGAGGCTAAGCTCTCTCAACTCAGTACTGGCATAACCAGTCAGGAGGAGAAGGAAACCACACTCACTACAATTCCAGTCTCACATAGATCTACCACGACAGCAAACCAAACACATAATCACACAAAAACATACTCGGAGGCTCTAAATAAAGATCTGCCGAAGCAGCAGAGACCTCCAAAGCAGACACCCAAGCAGCCGCTACCCCAAAACAAAACACGTGCAACACATATCTCAAAAAGCCAGTGTGCCAAACAGTCACAGCCCTTAAGACTAAACAACACACCTGATACACTTGTAATAGGTGACTCTATCATCAGGCACACTGACGTCCCACTCACCAGGCTGAACAAGGAGAGGGTCACGGTGAGCAGCCTGTCGGGCGCTAGGATCCGCCACATAACACAAGCACTCAGGTCACTCCAAGGCAAGTACAAATATGACTCAGTCATTGTCCATGCTGGTGTGAATGACCTGAGACATACCTCCCTGGACTACATGAAAAGAGACATAAAGGAGCTCTCTGAGCATGTAGCCCAGGCCGGTATAATCCTGACCTTGAGTAGCATCTTACCCTCACCAAGAATGATGCCACAATATGAAGACAAGATGATCAATTTCAACAATTGGCTTAAGTACTGGTGTCATTCAAAGGGGATCCAATGCCTGTCAGCTTGGGATGATATGCTCGACAAGCCACGATGCTTCGCTAGGGATGGCTTGCACCTGTCACCCCTGGGCTTTCAGATATTGGCAAAGGCTCTTGCTACCCCATAGTGCCTTTTTAGGCAAGGCTCAAAAGACAAACCCACCTCCATAGGTATCACAAGGGATAAGAAACTAAGAGTAATGCTACTCAACGCCAGAAGTCTAAACCTCAAGATGCACGCACTCAAAACTCTCCTTAGCATGGAGAACATCGATATCTGTGCAGTAATAGAAACCTGGTTCAGGGCTCCTGAGAGCACCCCAGCACTACCAGGTTATACCTCATACCATGCTTTTCGACCCCAAAACTTGGACCGAACCACAAAAGGAGGGGAGTATCGATATTCATCAAAGATACCCACACCTCCAGGTTGGTGGCAAAGCACGAAGCATCAGAGACTATCCATGTGCAACTAACAGTGGGTAAAACTGCCTTCCAGTTTATAGCCTGCTACAGACCACCCTCCCAAACCCAGGAACCCCACTCGGCCTTCCTGAGAACACTGGAAAATATGAAGGTCTCTCCAAACACCATTATATTGGGCGACTTCAACTACCCAAACATAGACTGGGAGCATTACTCTAGCTCCAACACCCTAGCCCAAAGGTTCCTAGAATTTATAAACTCAAATGCTATGGAACAACTTGTTACCACTCCCACAAGAGGGGAAAACATACTGGACCTGATCATCACCAACATGGGGACTCTATACTCCAGACCAGAAGTGTATCCCTCACTGGTAAGATCAGAACATAAACTAATCTCACTGGATATTCACATCCCGACCCCACCCCCTGCCCAGAAAACCACAGTGAAAAACTTCTCTAAAGCAAATTTCACACTCCTCAAAACCGAGGTGGAATCCTTCAAAGCCCCCGGGCCTGTGGAAAATACGGCCCAGACCGCAGAATCCTTTATAAACGCATTCTATGAACACCTTCAGGAATGCATGGATCATGCGATCCCAAATAAAACCAAGACCCAATCCTCCAAAGGCAGACGTCCTGTCTGGTGGACCCCAGCCATAAACAAACTATACAATAGAAGGAGGAAGCTACTAAATGATAGAGCAAAATCCCAAAAAGGGAAGGCATCACTGATCAGTATTAGCAAAAAACTACGGGCACACATAAAATTGTCTAAGGCCAGCTTCGAGAGAAAAATTGCACAGGACACTTAGGATAATCACAAGGCTTTCTTTAGTTATGTTAGGAACCTGGGTAGTAATTCCCAGATATGCTCAGAATTAGTCCAAAATGACAAAAAATACACCGAACCCACAGACATTGCCAACATCCTAGCTGACAGGTTCAGCGCAAACTTCTCCCCCCCCCTCCCCACCAAAAGGGCAAATATCTATCCCAGCAGAGTGCTGCCCCCCTGACATCTAAGATGCTCAGGTAAGAGCCGCCCTCTCCAAAGCAAAAAACACAGCATCAATGGGACCAGATGGTGTCGCGGGCTGCGTCCTACATGAACTCCAAGAAGAGCTAAACCCAAACATAAAACTACTGTTCAATCTCAGCCTTACTACAGGATATGTGCCCAAAGAGTGGCGTACAGCAACAGTGGTCCCTCTCCATAAAGGTGGTGCCTCAACGGATCCTGGAAACTATCGCCCCATAAGCCTGACTAGCTTGGTCTGCAAAGCTATGGAAAGGATCATCATGGACCTCATAAATAAAGATATTGGGGACCTACAAACACTGGATCCTACCCAGTTCGGCTTTGTTAAGGGCAGATCCTGCCTCTTAAACCTGGTTGATTTCTTTGAAACAGTCACCAAGGCCATTGACGAGGGAAGGTGGTCCACACAGCCTACCTGGACCTCGCAAAAGCCTTCGATACAATACCCCACTCGGGCATTATAGATAAGCTCACCAGCTTAAATATAAACCCCTATGTCACTAGATGGGTTGCAAACTGGCTCAAGGACAGAACCCACATAGTTAGAATTGCTGGAGCCATGTCAGACTCCAAACCAGTTACAAGTGGTGTCCCACAAGGCTCAGTCCTGGGACCTCTCTTGTTCGGTATATATTTCTCGGAGGTACAGGCCAACACGGAAGGACTGTGGTTGACCAAGTTCGCAGATGACTGCAAAATGGGCGCCATAATCGACTCTCCAGCCGACACAAGCATCCTCCAAAAGGGCCTCATAGAAACAGACAACTGGTGCCAGAGCCATGGCCTCAAGCTAAATGCCAAAAGTGTATAGTCATCCCCTTTGGCAAAAACAAGTGCCCACAAATTACCACATAGGTGGTAATCCATTAAGTACAGAAGAAGTAATTAGGGACCTGGGGACCCAAGTTGATAGCAATCTCTCATTTGACAACCACGTGGCCAAAGTGATTAGAAAAACATTTTATATAGCCCACCTAATCATGAAGGGATTCACATCTAGATCAGGGGAGGTCATCGTGCCTCTTTACTCATCCCTCATCAGGCCCATAATTGAGTACAATGCCCCTTTTGGGATGTACCTTACCAGACACCTGCAACAACTGGAAAGACCCCAAAAGTACCTCACCAAGAGGATCAAAGGGGTCAAACAGATGCCATATGCTGCCCGGTTTAAGAAACTCCAGCTCTACTCAGTGGCATACCGCCTGTTCAGAGGCGATCTGTGCCTGACGTATAAAGCCATGTCCAACCCGGAATTAATGGACATGCTGCACCTCAGAAAATCCAAATCCCATCGAGCTATGCGCTTGAGAGACTTGAACCTCAGCACTGAAATAAATAGGACATGCTGGAGGGACAGATTCATAATCCAGAGGCTCCCTTCACTTTGGAATAAAATCCCAGTCCAGGTTAGGCAGAGTCCCTCATTGACTCTCTTCAAGAGGAATCTTGATGAGTGGATGGGAGATCGTAGGTTTACCCCGGGTATCACTTCTGTGTCACTGTTAGACAGAGGCACAGTATACTAACCTCGAAAAAGGGCATAGCAAAATAAATTTAAAATAGGTGGCGAAAGCCAA